>NW_010555458.1:46603-52445 GCF_000687285.1 Phaethon lepturus | reverse complement strand
CAGCAGGAAGGTGTTCAGCCATCTCCAGGGAAGCAGGGCTCAATCACGTGTAATGGTTTCTTGGGAAGACAAACACCATAACTCTCAATGTCCCTCCACACCTTCCTTCTTCTTCATCCTAGTTTTATATACTGAGCATGATGTCATATGGTATGGAACACCTCTTCAGCCAGCCTGGGTCTGCTGTCCTGGCTGTGTCCCCTCCCAGCTTCCTATGCACCCCCAGCCTGCTCGCTGGCAGGCCAGCACGAGAAGCTGGACTGTCCTTGACTACTTATCAACAACTCAAAACATCAGCACATTATCAACATTTTCTCATCCCAAATGCAAAACATAACCTCACACTAGCTTCTGTGAAGAAAATTAACTTTATCCCAGCTGAAACCAGGACAAAGTAACAGGCATCTGGGTTTGGATCAAACTGCTCTATGGGAAGGCACTGCTATGTTATTTTTTCCAAATATCTGTACTATTTTCTTTTAATACATCTTGGTGCTGTGTTTAAGTTGTGTTTGGACATCAACTCAGGATACAAATGCACAGATTAATTCATCTTCAATGCAGCTGTCTGTATGTGAGCTGAGTGTTTCTGTTTTGATTATAATTGATGGAGATATAGGACTCGATGTAGTTGCCAGCCAGTGGGCACCCACTGTCATTTCACACTCCATTGGGTAAGGGAAACATCAACACAGGGTTGACAGATATGCCTCAGGAGCAATGGAAGACCTGTACCATGTTGATCCAGCTGGAGGCCAAGTGATATAACTACCTTAGGATATCTAACATGACTTTAGAAATCATGACACTGGACACTAGCTGAATTTTTCCCCTAGTAAGAAGTTCAGTTGACCAGTTGTAGATGTATGCTTTCAAGTGAACAAACCAGCTCGCTCTGCTTCCACAACTTGATACAACAGTTCCCTGACAACTGGTAAAAAATATAAGGCAATATAATTCAGGCCAAGATATAGAGCAAATTATAGCTCTCAAGGGTTAAAGTTTTCATAGGTTTTTGTTGTGAACAATTCTATCTAGATGGGTATGGTGACAATGTTTAGAAAGGAGGTGATAGGACCCTTTGCAATAAATTATTCCAATAAATTACAAAAGCAGAGTGTTAATTGCCTGGCTGTGGGTCTGTTTTCCAGAACTGTGACCATTCTGGAAACAGTCAACCGTTGCTGAAATCAGTGAGGGTGCAAACACTATAGTAAGAAGTGACCTTAAAGGACTGTCTTCTCCTCATGTTCTACTTTTTTTTGTTAAAGATTTGATTTTTGTCTGGTTGCAAGTCACAAACAAATGAGTGTACATCTGTTGAAACTGGTTCTTCTATTTTTTATTAATTGGTTAAGTATATGAATTCAATCTTATTACAGTTTCTGTAACGCACTTCAACTGTTTCTTTAGAAACCTGGTGAGGAACAAGCTTAGTTAGTTCTGTGTGTTTTCAATGTGCCCTCAAGGGAATTCCTTTTTCTTATTTTTTTTTCTCTTTTCTGGGACACCTGGGTCATCTCTTTCCCCTCCAGCAACCTTGGAACCTCAGCCAATGTAGATTGGCAGAGATTTGTTGATTTCGTTGGCATTGTATTAATCTCCTCGAGCTTAGAGTAGCTCAAGCTGTAGGAAGTGACTGTATAGAACCAGACACCTTCAGTGTATATTCAAGAAATCAAAATTCTATGTCAAAGATATAGATGCAGCTTTCTCCTCTGGGAGAGGAACTCACCAAATATGCAGAGTGTATCGCACATATATTTCAAAAATGTGCTGTCAAGGGTACTGTGCCTGGTCCCTCTGGGTTCAGAGTACTGACATTTATGCAGTCCTTTTCCTTTATCAGTCAGTGATAATGCAATTTTTAGAGCATTAATTGCGTCTTTTTTCTTTCTCTCTTTCACTCAAAAGTAGTTTAGCTTATTTTTATTTATTTTGGGTTTTTTTTCTATCCCAGTTGTACTTCTTTAATCTCACCCTTCTGTCTATTTCTCCTTGTAAATCAAACACCTGTTTATAAACATCTTCACTGCTTCTGTCAGGAAGTGAATCCAAAATAAAAGATAAAATAAATCATGGCTTGAGATTTCTCTCTAGAGTGGCAAACAGAAAAGATTCTGGTTTATGAAAATAAAATCATTTTCTCTGCAAGATCCAGCTGCCTGATTCTACTGCCACAGTTACCAACATGCATGTTTTGGACAGGGAAAGTATTTCATACCACCCTTCAATTAGATCACAGATCAGAAACGGTAGCTTTCTCCTAAGCATTCAAAGTTTTTTTGTCTTAAAATCCTTTTACCTTTCTTGCAAAGAAGTGGCTAAGACTATAGATGAAGAAAATGCATGGAATCATTCTCAATTTATGTCATTTTTTATGCCTCTTGAGAAAGAATGCAACAATACCTCTGATTATTATTAAAACCATCTGTAGAATATTGGTCCAAATAAACTGTAGTAAAAATATATTCTTTGCCTAGTATCTGGAAGTTACTTGCAAGGAAATTAGTAGAAGGTACTCAGAACATTTACTAATAAAAAAACCCCCTAAAACACAAAAAACCCCAAATTGGCAGGAAGACACCAAAAAAGAATGTACAATAAAAATAATAATGATTTACTTTTAAAAACTGTGCTTTCATGAAAATTTAAGCAATTTCCTGTCACTTTTTGATTTTGTTTGATTTTTAAAGTGAAAAAGATCTAAATTCTTCCTTCTTCTTTCCGTACTAACAAAAAGAAAAAAAGAAAAGAAAAAAAAATGCATTTTGGATTTCCCATTTTGCTTAACCAGTTTCTTATTTAATTCTGTCAAAATATCTTCTATTATATCTCATTAAATAGTCATAAAATGTGCCAGAATTACATGGCACTTTTTGACAGTTTACTGTGTGGGTACCGTATGCTTTGTCGAAAAGGAGTGACTGGGTGATACAGAGCGTTTGCCTTGGTTTAGCTAATGCAGGTGGGGGAAGCAAGATCTTTCTCCAAGAAGGGAAGGTTACTTTGCTGTTTCCTCTAGGGCACCTCTGTCTGCTCACTGAAGGGATGTTTTCAGTGTACAGTATAGGGCAAATAGAGAGAAATCCGTCCAACACACGATCCTGCAGCATGTCTTCAGACTCACAGACTCCTCAGGCTGTGATCGATCTGAACTGAGCTGAGGCTGGATGTGCTGAATGCAGCTGCCTGCGGTTACCTGGCCACTCGGTGAGCCAGAATTGCTTGCTGAGCGGACTGAAAATTAATTCTGCTGCAAAAGAACAGTTAATATTAGACAAGTCTGTAAGGCCAAAGCAGGAGAGGACAAGACAGAGGAAGAGGAAAAGTTTTCAAGAGTGCTGTAGTGACACTGCTTTTGAAAGCCTCCTGGAAACACAAGATGTAAGCAGCAGGAGGGCTGGCCTGAAGCATAGATCAAACCCACAGCCAAGCCTGACTGGTGACAAAGCACAGTTTGTTGGGGATTTTTTCTAGAAACCACTGGACTACCAAGCCATGCAGAGAAAAGAATTTCTTACAAGGACATGGTGGACAGTCACTTTTAAGCCTTTTTGTTTAATCTCTTTCACCCAAGAGGTTAGATTTTTCTCCATTTTTATAGTCTCCTTGTTCTTCTTGTGATGAAATGAAAAAGTCGCTAAACTGACTATATTTATCTGTGTATTCACAGGAAGATGGGTAATTTAACTTCCAATCTCTGATCAACTTTTTAGAGAGTGAAAGGCCCTGGAAATTTATATACTGACTCTAAAGAGAGAGGAAGTAAGGAAGGAAGGAAGGAAGGAAGGAAGGAAGGAAGGAAGGAAGGCCAGTTTCTTCCTCTCTATCCTCTGCTAAAGTTGGAACTTCATAAGAATTTGATTGTTTTTATGTTGACATTAAACATATTTTTGCTGGTTGTTTAACTAGTTTAACGTGATGTTATGCAATTCATGTTTCCAACTGAGGTTTCAACACAGGAGAACTTAAAACGCTCTAGTTTTAAAAATATGACATTTACAGAGCTTTGGGCTATTAACAAGTCTCACAGTTTAGATTCATTTTCTTTCTTCTGTGAAAACTGAGAGCTTTTGGTTTTTAATAAAAAAAACAAATCAGGAGGATTCTGTATTTTTCAATATAATACCTAAAAAACGTAATGGGTCAGTGTAATACGAAAATCATTCTTACAACACCCAGGGCAGAAAAAGGTTAGTGAACTCTGACATATTTCAGTTATTATTCATAACTCACTAGGGATAATCTTTAAAAAAAAAAAAAAGGCAGGTAGAATAGAATGACACAGAACCCTGTAAATGACTTTTTTAATATGTGCTGATTCAAGAACAGAGCTGTTTGAAATATTTTCAGTGAACACTATATTAAACTAAATTAACCAAATAACCTATTTATCTCTTTGTGAGCAATGAACTATTTGGATCCATTTTTTAATTTTAGTCTCAACGAAAGAAAGAGAAAGAAAAGCTGTGTTTGCAATTATTACTAGTTGGAAAAACTTGTAGAAATTAGGGATGGGAAAGAGAAGAAAAGAGTGCAGAACCTTATAGGTTCCTGACAGACATAAGAATAAGAAATGGTGAAAGGAGAATGGTAAATTTGATAGAATATCTAATAAAAGGGAAGAAAAGAATTAAACTAAGTTTGTGTATTATATTAGAAAACAAATATGTTATAAAGCAGTTTTTTCCTATTAATATAAAACATTTTTTTTAATTATCTGATTTCTAAATACAATGGCATTTGTGATCTTTCACAACACTTGCAAAAGATTAATACCGAGAAGGAGAAAAACTTACAGAAAAATACAGCATGAATACAGGAACCATGACACTTGAAGAATCAAGACATTTTCAGTCAAAATAAGTATGACCATGCAAGATTCTTAAGAAACTAATGGGACCATTCCTTTATCATTTAATGTCACCGTCTCTTAATATAAGGTGTTGTCAGCCGTCTTTTGATCATTTTGTTTGGACATATTTAACCATGCTCAAAAAGGCTCTGCAAGAAGGTTATATGCAGCTAAAAGCACAAAGCAATTGTTTATTGGCTAATACATGAAAAATGTTGCTAGGTTTAGTGAGCTCCTTGGTTATATGCATTAGTGTGCTCACCATCCCCGAGAAGACACTGGAAAGTCTTTTCTACTGAGACGGGCATTAGTTAGGAGGGAAAGGATCAACCTTAACTGCTCCCTAAATGTTAAGTTTTGCTGAGTTGCTGATCCCTTAGTCTTGCTAAACTGTCACCCCCACAGAGACCATTGACATCAGCAACAAAGTAGTATTAATGACACCAACCAACTCCTTGGGTTGTTTTGTGGTTTGGCCTTTTTTTTTTTTTTTCTTTTTTAATGACAACCAAGTTAGTGTTTTTTTATTTTGAATCTTTAAGTTACCAACACTCACCATATCCATAATTGCACCTCTGTCTGTGATTTTCCCTTTCTTATCCTTCTCAACTTCACTCTCTATACTTCATAGCTTTTTCTCACCACTTAGCTATTTCTTCAAAAGTCTGAACGATGGTAATGCTGCTGAGATACATAAGAGCTGGGCCAGGAGTTGCTGTAACATAAATGACCATGACCAAAGGAGGCAGTGGAGGCTACAGCAGAGGTTACAGTGAGATGAATTTTTACAAGGGTTGAATTTCTACAGCTGGCCTGGACACATGGAGTAGAATTGATTGCACAGCAACTTGGCTTCAGCCCACTTTGCAGCAGTGTATTACTTAGGTGCCTAATTACTGGAAGCTTCCCTCCTGTCAGGAGAGACAGAGAAGCTTCTCCAGGCAGAGAATTAGACCTTAATGGGCTAAATAAATATCTGTTGAT
>NW_010555458.1:31809-46572 GCF_000687285.1 Phaethon lepturus | reverse complement strand
CTTTCCCTAGAGGGAGCTTTGTCCAATAACCCAAATTAGATAACTTAGTAAGGAAAGTATCTGTAGTCCCTGGGATGAATCCAGGTCTTCACTACCAAGAATTTCTTATTAAAAAAACAAGTATTTTCCCAACACTTACTCATAAATTGTTGATCCTCAAACCCTTACTCATGTGAATATTTTTTACTCTTTAGTAGCTCTGTTGAAATCATTCAGACCATTTACACAAGTAAGAAGTGTTACATAAATTCATCCAAACCACTTTTTAAAAGGTTAAAACACATTCTGCTTGCTCTGGTCTCAGAATCCACTGCTGTTGGTGACATTTTGTGAGGTACAGAGCTGACTCAAGGCTTCTCAGATACATAGGCATGGGAAGGAGAGGGGTAGAAGGTTGGAGATAGACTGTGACAAAAACCTAGGACTGAAACTCCTGTCCCATTCCAGAAATAGGGACCTCAGAGAGTCAAACTTACAGTCTTGTTAATGCTGTTGAGGTGTGAAGGATGCTAGCAGCTGTGGTGAGCAATGTTGCTGAGAGAAGCCATAATTGTCTTGATAGGCAATTGCAACCCACACAACAAAGCACCACTTATGGCTAACAAAAACTCTAACCTCTTGTGGCCAACAGCGTGAATGGTCTTCTCTGAACCTCTCTGACTTCTTGTCTTCAGCTCCTCATGGCTTAGAAGTACTTGGCAGAGATTAGGTCCTCCACACCAACAGAAGGAGAAACCTTTTAGGCAAACCCTGACATATGACCACTGTTTATATGTGGTGGAGGTCCCCGCAGTGTACCAAGGATAGTCGTGGCAGGCAGGAGGAGATTGGCCCTGTGTGGTGGTGCATCTGCCCCCCACAGCCTTGCTTGATAAGCCCTGGCCTTGGAGTAGAGAGTTTGGCGGTTAAGGGCCCCTTGACTGTATCAAGCATTCTTGTGTAGATGGGAATAACTCATTATCCCCAGGCAGCCTTGGAACATGTCTTATCTAGCTGCGACTCAGCTGGATCAGTACCAGCATCACTGGGATGTCAAGGATTCTAGCAATTACCAACAAATGATTTCTGGCAAGAATGGAAATTTGCTGATGCCTAAAGTCAATCATCTCCTAGTCCTATAAATAGTGGTCCCAAGTGATACACTTTGAGCTCTCCTGGACTGCAGCAGGCTGTGACCAGCACCTCTCTCTGCATGGGACACGTTTTAGAGTCTGTGAACCCTCAAGTTCGTGATCAACTCAGAGGCTCAGTTGATCACCCGTTGAGCGATGCAAAGCATACGATGTGAGTATTCAACTGAATTTGAGGGAGATATTCAAAGGTACCTTTGTACATATCTATCTCTTTTCTCTATATCTCTTTATCTCTTCATCTCTTCCCTGTGTGTCTAGCCTCCTTGCACAGACCTTCCACATGCCTGAACAGGCTGCATAACATTCAGCCAGGCCATGGAATCACCATGAAAATGCCTTTACAAGCTAATACTCAACTGACTCCATTTCATCAATGCCATGTACTGCCCATACCCAGGGTAAAAAGACCTTTTACTACTTGAAGAGAGGAGAAGAACCATGTGGTCCCCCTTGTTTTCAGATCTGATTCCTTGATCCATTAGGCATATCAGATGGAAACTACATAACAAAGTGGTGAACATGGGTGTGTTCATAGCATGTTTTTTGTTGGGGTTCCCCAACTTTTTCCCTCTGCCACAGAAGGTAAATTCAGGCACAAAAGGTCCACCAAGTGGGTCAGGATCCTGTCCCTGTCATCAAGGTGATAGCTGCACTTTCAGCTCACTTTTTTATTTACACCCTCATGTTCTAAGTCCTCATTGAGTTGCAAGACCTTCTCACCCAGTCCCCTGACCCCATGCAAGCTGATTCACCCCACCGACACAAAGAATCTTGATGGAGGAGTGTGTGTAGTGTGGTGAGTCATGGCCACTGTGAGGCCTGTTTCTCCGCCCAGGTGGTGTCAAATCCTGGGACAGAGCATCATGGGCTATTCCCTGGATATCTTCAGGGAGGAATGGGTGCTCTTGGGTGCTCAGCTTGATGTTTCTTGCATTTAAACTTTTTATCCTGTGACACACATACTTTCCCTCCTTTTCTCCTATTTTGTTTCATAGTCAGTTAGTTTCTCATTGTTTTTCTTTTTCTTTTTTTCTTTATCCCTTTCCCTCTTCAGCGACACCCCAGGTTTTGTTAAAAACTAGTTACTAGTTCTGAATAGAGCATTAAGAACCACCCTGGCTCAGCAGGGTTCTGGCACAAAGAGAGCATATCTGAGCCTCTTTTGCTACAGCCAGGTATCTTCTGAGCCACACAACTGCCTAATTTACCCATGGCTGCCTCAATCAAGCCAAGTTACAATTAGTTTCTAAAGACTTACTTGGTTATATGTTTATGAGCTTCATTTACTGCTGAACAGGCATACACTCTCTAAATCTTACTCATGCAAAAGGTCTCAATGATTGCAATCACAAGTGAAAATTATGCGGATGAGTAAGGGTTGCAGGATCAGACCATTAATTAATAAATGTCAGTAAAGTACTTACGATGAAAGATGTTGTGGGAGTACAGCGTATTCTAATTAAAACATCAGATTTATTTCCGCAAGTTAGTCATGGACTTTATAAAAGATCAATGTTTCCAGAACTTAAGAAACTTGAGAAATATTTATTTCGCACATAAATTTTATACTGAAAATTTGTATTCCATATATTAAACAAAGGTAAAGCAAAATACCAAAAAATGTTAAGTGATGGCTTAAGGCTGTCTGGAGGAGACCTACTTTGCAGTCTATCTTTTTGTATTGCAATTTACTGTGCACTGTGTTGAAAGACTCATTTGTGGCTCATAGAAGATTCCAAGTAGTGAGCAATGCTGTGAAAGTTCTCAAAAAAAAAAAAAAAAAAAAAAAAAATCCTTCCATCCAATGCATTATTTAGTAAAGTCAGATTTTTGGGGAAGAGGTATTTTAAAGATTAATTAATCACATCTGATTCCACTGAGCTATATAAGCACAAAGATGAAAAAATAAACATCAGGAACCACAGGTTTTCTTCTGGTTCTCAGTACCAGTTATACAGGTGTGATTTCTGTGTATGCTGGCATAAAAATAGAAGTAAAAGGACCACGGTTTAAGCATTCCCCTTAGATAAAAAACAAAAAGTGTTATTTTGCCACAAAATCACACCATTTGCAAAATATTAGGCTTGCTGAAACATTCAGATTCCCAAAAGGATATTTTAAGTGCTTTTGCAGAAAATGTTTTCCTCTTCTCTTCCAGCATTAAGAAGAAAAAATGTCAGATTAATAGAATAGAAGGTGGAGGGGTATTGGATACACTTTTCTGATGCTGATAAATAAATAACAACACTTTTTTTGTCACTATAAAAGTGTATTTAAACTACAACATTTTAGAAACTTCTTTGGCTCTGGAACAGCACATTATAATATCCATTTTTCTAAAGCAGTTCTCCAATGTATATTTTTTCCTAATAATTCTTCTTTTTTATTTTCTATTTTAAATAAATCATCGTATATCTGGAGCTTACACTAAGTAACACCTACTCCACCACAGTGACACCACTATCAGCAGGTCTATTTTAAGAATTAAGTGCTACTTAAGGATCTAAGTGGAAGAGCATTATTTTTATCACTATTTTTTTTTTTTTAAAGGAGAAAAATAATAGGTGCATGCCAGGTGGAGTTTTAGAAGCTCTTAGAGCTTTATTCTTCATTTCTCATTATACAAGAATAGTTCCCATGGTAACTATTACATCATTTGGCACACATGCTACCTGAGGAAAACAGAACAATTCAATAAAGAAACACACATTCAACATTGTGCAATGTGAATTGATTTACTTATTGCCTAATTATGTTTCCTAAAAACAGGAGACTGAACCAGTTCTCAGTGTCAGCATGACCACTTGCCTGTCAAAATTAACATTTCTGCTCCCAGTTCTTTGCAGCTCCAAGCCACCCTCTGCCATTCATTTCTTAGAAACCTTGACACTGCTCAACTGTTGTAGAAAAAGTAAAACTCCTACTCTACCTGTGACATTTCTTTCTGCCTGCTCATTCTCCTCTTCTAATGATGAATAGTATTGGAGATTTTCTTCAAAGAATTGAAAAAAATGCAGTTTGACTCTTAGAGATGATTGCTTTTGTTGAGAAAATTTGCTTAAAATTATTTTCACAAATCTAGCTAGCTGCTTGCAGGACAATTTGGATTATAGATGACCCTTACAGAAGCATGCAAAGTACAAATACTTTTTCCGTGTATATCTTCTACATAAGACCCACTTACAAATTCTACATGTGTAGTAGCAATGAGCAACACAGTAAAGATCTGTAAGCAAGAGTTAATGTTATCCAATACCCAGCTTTTCCTACTAGTCAATATTTTTTTCTCTTCCCACGTTTTCCACGTTCTGTGTATTTTCATTTAATTTCTGCCTCTCAAACTGGAATGTCTCCTGAGTACCTGTCTCAGTTCTTTGGAATTTCAAAAAACTAATTCCTTCTTCCTTTCCTAACAATTAATTATTATCACCTATTATCTGTTGCCTAAGCTTGAAGTAATTCTCTTGACTCCTTCTTAATTTTTTTTGTTGCTGCATGAGACTCTGCTTTTTGATAAAACAAGAAAATCCTTCTGTCCTCTGATTTATAATTTCTCTAGTGGTTATTTGAATTCTGTCTTTCTTTTACTAAATAAAGTTGGGTGTATATTAGGACATGTCTGTGCTTGTCTATCTGGAACAAAAGTAGGGTGGCTATTTAACTGCATTAAACTTCGTGAGTCAGGCAAAAAAGATTTCTTTTTTCAAACTTATGCAAAGGCACACATTTTCTAAATGTGTTGAAACACTGAAATGGACACACAATCTGCCCACAAACAATGTAACCCTGAAAAACACTGCACCAATTCCACTACTGTCTCCTTAAGATAAGTGCTATTTAAATTAATTCATTTCCTGGGAAATGATTTTCTGATCTGTCAAGGTAAATAGGTACTGAGGGATGCAAAATTAATCAAGAAAAAGGAAATGAGGCCTTTTTTATGTTGCTTTCTATCAAAGAAGGTTCTCATTATTACAGCAGGCTAAAGTGAAGTCAAGTGGCCAAAGATAAGTGGAGAAACAGAACTTGGCAGCAGTCAGAAAACGGCTTGGCTGGATAGCTCTTCTCTAGGACCGTGGAGGAGAGGATAATCTTTTGTGGGTGACTGAATTTCACAAACATAAATGGTAAGGCAACCTGCAGAAATTTCTTTTCTCTTTATCCCACATATAATAACTGCAAAAGAAACAGAGTAAAAAAAAAATGCCTTAGGTATAAGGATGTAATTCCTTAGCTTTTCAGACAGGAGTGTGCACCTGAGATCTTCAGGTGCATTGAAATTCTTCCTTCTCAGTAGTAGTTACATAGAGAGTTAAGGCAACTCCGTTTTGCAAAACTGCCACTGTTTTGTTCAGTCCTGTATACGGTTATGTACTTGTAAATATCTGAACAAGTTCTGCTTCCTGATTTGTGCAAATCCTTTACATCCCCCTTCAATTTTAGTCAAGGTAATGCCTTAGTTTCAAGGGGTTTTATTTTCCTTCACATTTTTCATAGTAAAAAACACTTGGACATCTTTTTAAATTTCATAAAGAGTTTTATAGGAAGCCATTTCCTCATAATACTCCTTGTTTTGTTGTTAGTGCCTTGTATTCCCCGGTTCTTATTCGTGACCTTTCATGCTGGAGAGAGATTACATCTAAACAGACAATACCTCAGTCTTCAGAGAAGGCTTTCACCTCAGAAAAAACATGAAATAAAAGTAAAAGTGGAGGCAACTTAGGTCTTTCATTACTTTCAAATATCTGCATGTCTCCAGTGCTTTCTTAATGAAAAAAGTGTATGCTGAAATTCCTGGTCATGCACTGATGTGGCCTTGGTGGCACTCTTTCTTTTCAAATAACAAGATAAAATTTGTTATTTAGGAACACTGCTTAACTCAAATGTTATTAATCCCACTATGTATGCTGACACTTGAAAGCTTCGCTCTATTAAAGGCACTGAATATTTTTATGTTTAATTTTCCTTCTGGGTCTAGCTCCAGGAGCCTGAGAACTGTTGTATCTTATGAGAGGAGTTAAAGAGGGAATCTGTGTCAGTGATATCCTCCCAGTCTGGCTAACATGAAACCCATAAACGTGGGTTCCTGCAAACACTGAGTGACTGACCAGGTAATAGGATGCTGACTCCATGACTACTCTGTCAACCTAACCTGGCATAAATCTGCGCTGCACTTGGAGGAAGCATTTTTATTCCCCTATTTGCACAGAGTAAGAGCATTCTTCCAACCAGATGGCCAAACAAACAGATCATGCCACTGATCTTGTGCAAAACTCCTTGTTTCTTTGTTTATTTATTTGTTTGCTTGAATAGTGTGTCAAGTAGTTCTATTTGCATTGCTGAATGAATGCTTGTGCTGATAAATGGGAATGTGTGGCTGGGGACAAGAAGAAAAATGTGACCAACCTTTTGGACAGCAGCGTTAATTTATGCCAATCAAAAACAGTTGTGTAGCTGTGGTGTGACTCAGGCAACTAGACCATAACAACTCAGATACACCTCCTCCTCAAAATTTCATCTGTTCTTTTCATCCTGAGAGAAGATTAAAGGGTAGACTTCTGAGAAGGAACATCTCTCCTGTAGTTACCTTCCCTGTGACCTGGGAGAGCAGTACTTTCAACTGCCATCCCATAGGCTGTGTGAAGCCAGCCCTCTTTCACATAAGCCATTGTTTTTAATTCATCCAAATGTAAGTGAGGCCACCTGAAATAGTACTCAGTAACACTGCCCTCCTTAAGCTTCTATCACCCAAGATGCTGTTCTGAATACTATACTATCAGACTTAGTAAACTGAACTCATGCTTCAGTTTAAAAGAGCTAGAGAAAATCTAAAGTGAAATTCAATGTGCAAAACATTCAATCAAAAACTAAATTGCAATCTCAACTGTGGAGCAATTCCAAGAAAATGCAAGTCAGTCTGATAACAAGAATGCAGAGTGATGCAGGCTCAACAATTTATTTTTCTTCTTAAGGGATAAATGAAAATTATGTTCTCAGTGCCAGGCACATTCTATTACAAGCATAATTAAGGCATTGATTCTGATCTAAATTAGAAACACAAGGAAGAAAGGAGAATAGGAGATTTGCCTTTGATGTCAGTGTAGTAAGTAATTCACCCTTAAGTTTTACCCTTTTTTTTTATTATTATTTTTTGGGCACAGTACCCTTTCTCCCACAGCCTTACAATATAACATACATAACCTGAAGCATTTTCAGGTGAATTCCTACCTTAATGGGAAGTACTGAAGAAGTGCATGAAACTTCCATTGTTACTATTTTGGTGCTGTGGGACTCACATTGTTTCATTAGAGCATTTCCCATATCTCTGGTCTGTATGCACTCTGGCTTAATTTTGACAGCATGGTGGAATGAGATTTAGATGAACAAGAGTCATCCAACACACACAAAAGAAAAATCTGTTCAGGGGCAGAGGCGGAGCTGGAATGTGCTCCAGCAGACGCCCTTTAACTAGATATGCACATCATCCACACAGAGCTGGTGCCTGTGTGAGCCAAACCCTGGACTCATGTGAAGAGCTTTAAAATCTCAGTCTATGAGTGAGTGAGTAACCTGTTAAGGTTGCAGTCTTAATCCATGTCCCTGAAATATGACCTGCCGGTGCAGAATCAGAGACCTGCAGAGTATCCCATTCTATGGGTTTGCAGATAAGCTCAGAGATCATATGGACTTTGTGGATATCAGTGCAGGACATGACTCCCCCTCTATTTATACATATTTTTGTTTAAAATCCTCTCTTGTTATCACAACCATAATCACCTTCAGCTGGTTTTTAAAGATTTTTTTGGCATCAGGGATACCGAGATTTTAAAAAACTCCCATTGGCCTATTTGAGACTCATTTCCTATATTTTTCTACTGATAGGAGTTTTCAGCCAGGTCAATTCAACTGAACAACTATGAATTTCTCATTTTACTTACTATGAAAGCAAGATAAATCATCCACATAATGTAATATTGACATTAAAGCATAGAGAATGAAAGAAAAACATAGACAAATATTTATTTGCATTATTTAATGGACTTGCTTTGGCCATGATCTCTGTTCTTTGTTATTTGCTTTCCATGTTCATTTGAACAACCAGATTTTATTGGAACAAATGCTCACAGAAAATGAAGTTAAAAGTCATGGGTATTTGCAAAGGCTAAACATTTAATTCAGACAAAAATATTCATGACAGAAATACTTTCTCACTTACTATGTGAGAGATCACTGTAAAACGTACAAAGGAACACTACAAACCCAGGCAGTATTTGACTGACTTGAAATCACAAGAAGTTCCAAACAGTAAATACGTTTACAAGAACATACATTCAAAGACATCATGATTTGTCTGATAGAATATATAAAAGAACAGCATGGGCATTTGGTGATGTGTGGAATTTATAAAAAAGAACTAGGATGAACAAAAAATTTCTGTTGAAACTAAATTTCAAAAGAAAACTGTGTTTTCAACCAGTTTTTGAGTACAACTCAAAATGTTTTATTTCTGCTGTTTTCACTAAACAATGTGAATGCTCTAAACTGAAATGTTTTAAGTTATTAGTTGATATATTCCTGAAAAAGACAAAATATTTTGGTTTTGGAATAATAAAATTTACTAGTCAATATTACTCTTTATATTTGATATTTTCCTCAGGGGAAAAACAGAGAAAGAAAAATCACAAAAATACCCCAAACCAAATTGTCCCAATTAAATACAACGATAAGTAAGTCCTTTAAAAGTATCTCACTTTCTTTCTCAGTATTTTTATAAGTAGACCAAGTTTCTCTTCTTGCTGAACTTGTCTCTTGAGTGGAAGAGATGATAAGTGTTGATCCAATTCATAAATGTAGGCTTGTCGTGCTGAAAAATTAAGCTTTGTCATTTAGTACATTCTAATCCTGTGATGTATTTTTTAAATTTTTTTTTTCAGAGCAAATGATTTGCATTGAAGTAATTTAGACAAAATCAAAATCTTTCACCTTAGCAAAAAAAGGATAACAATAACAACAGTAAAAGAAAACTAGTGTATTTTACTAGTATTATGTTACCTCTAAACATTTTTCTTTTAATCTCTTTTCAAGGCCTCCTATGCTTTAAAATCTCCAAATAATTTTTTATGCGACTTTTGTCTCATTTTCTTTTCTGTCAGCCCAGGCCCACTACAGGATAACTTTCACAGAACCATACACACGGAAGTCATACACATGGAAATGATGGAAACATATTGTCATTTAGTATGCTTGATCTCTGAAAGTGCCTCTCATCTCCTTTTTAAGAGTAGTTGAAAATTCAGTCTCATGAACTGGCAAGGTGACTGACTTGTGTATAAAGATGAGCTGGCTAGCTAAATTTCTGCGTAAAACAAATATCTGTAATTCAGGTTCTGTGTTGTTGTTGTTTTTCCTTTTATATTTCTTTATCCAGATACATATTTATTTAGCCACATTGTGCTAGGCATGTAAAAAATCCTATTTTATACCAGTGAAAATTTTTAAGGACCATACAAAATATAGATACATGTACATTAAGTAGATTAGCATTGTAAATAGGAGGAAGTTAGATCACTTTTGAACTTGCTGCCTTGATTAAAGAGGAACTGAAATGTGGGAGTTTCAATTCTTTGTTTTTTCCTATTGTCTTAAAACAGGAGTTCATTTCTGAGATGTAATTTTTTTTTAATAGTAGTATTTTGCTGAAGTGACATAGGATTTGTTAGAAGTTTCCATGATTTGATGTGTTTATTGCTCTTGTCTCTTGTTGAGTACCTGCAGGTGATATGTAATTGGAATACACATTTTGATTTTCTAGGACTTTTTCTATATCTCAGGATTGGGTTATCTGTTGACTTGCTATTGATGTATTTGGCTTTTAATGACTTTGTTTTTCCTTTTGTTTTGGTCATTTGCTGTTACCTCCTGAAGACCCTGTAAGTTACATCAACCAGTCTCCTGCAACTCACACACACCTGAAACAGGGCACACACACAGGATAGAAATCCACATCTTTAAAAAGTGATGTTCTAGGAGTTGCAATTAGCTGTGCATGATTACCTTCTAACGTGCTAAATGGCTGGTTCAGATCTCCTGCTGTCAGTAAACAACCAGGGGCTGATTAAAAGTCTTGTTATCATTCCAAAACGCTTTGATGTATTCATGGGCCTGTTTTGACCTCTTTTTTCAATTCTCTGTGTGTTCCTGGAGTAGGTTACCAATTTCAGTAGTGGAAAGAAAAGAGTAATTCAGCGTGCCTGACCTATAATGGAATATCCCAGCTGAATATAAAAGACTCGGTGTCTTACCTGGCATTATTTCATAAACCCTTTTTTCAACCCCCACAATATACTTACTGTATCTCGCTGTGAATTCATAAAATATTTTTTTCTTTTTCCTTTAAGCAATAGTAGTGTTTATAACAGAGAACACATTGACACTATGATCAGTAGAAATAGCCATAAAGCATCCAGAACACTGTAACAGGAGTAAGGTTTTTCATGTTGCTTAAATAGCACCTTAGCTCTGATCTTAAGAGAGTTGCACTGTAAAGCAGATATTAGTCCAGTTCTATTCAGTTTCCAGCTAGATGATTGTTATGTATGTGATGTATATCTTGTATCTGATGGAGTAAATGGAAATCATCATCTAAGTTCACATTATCCACCAAAGAGCTTATAGGTTCTATAGTTTCTGGTTAATAACAGCATGAGCTAGATTTGAAACAATGACCTACAGAGATTTTTTTTTTCTGTTTTAATAACAGTTTTCTATACCTGTTTGTCTGTTAATAATTTTTAATTTAGTGAGAATCTGATAAAAAATTTTAACTTCTTATTGTTGGTGACTGTTGAGACAAGAAGTTAGCAGCAGACGTTGATAGCAATTCAATCTCCAGAGTAACTTGAATGAGAAAAGCAAGAGTCCATTTTCTGTAGTTCTTCAAAGATGTACATACACCTCAAGGACAGTTTATAGATAATAAACTCTATTGATTTTCTGTGAAAGAGAGATATTCTGGTGTATCTTCATCCAAGAAGCATTACACCTTTGTAAAATCACATGTTTACTGTCACTTTTTGTTCAGAGTCCTGCTCAGTTTCATCTAATGCTTAGAAGTGATCCTAAGGACATAAGAAATGCCCTGCTGGGTGAAGCTAGCCCAGGTTCATCCAGCCCAGGAGATGTTGTTTAGGGAAAGCATTAAAGTCTAGCCATTTTTTTGAAGTCCAGTCTCCTTGCACTCCCCCAGCGTGCAGAACAGTTCTCTGAGAGATGTTGGAAAGTACATCCTTGCCCAGTTCTTTTAACATCCATCAACACACCTTCTGCCCGTGAATTTATCCAATCTCTTCCTGAACTTGCTGGTGCTGTCTGCTTCTCCAGCTTCCTGGGACAAAACCTCTAGAAGTTCACTACTGTCTGTATAAAAGATATGTTTTAAACTAACATCCTGCCACCTTTAGAGAGTATCTCTTAGTTCCATAGTGTAACTCTGTGGTAAAGAGACATCAAAGTTAAAAATGGCTAAACTCAGATATAGCTTCTGTGGATTTATGTTTGGAAAAGGAACGTTGCCTTTGTCACATGCTGAGTTGCATAGATTAAAATCTGCAGACACAGGAAGCGTAGTGGCAGCTGTAGAAAGGATTATTAATCTGATATGAGGACAACGTGAAGAAGGAGGATAATTACCCTCTGTGACAGCCTATCTGTGACCATGGAAGTGACTGAAGGAGAGAGGTGAAATTTCACGAATGGAAAGCAAAAGGATGGCACTCAACTCCTCAGCCCACAGCTACTGGCTGCAGCTATATCTCCACAGGAATGCAAGTCAATGCCTCCTCATACCATTACAACATCAGGCCTGCCTCTTACTCTCTGTGCTACCCAAGGAAGTTTTAATCAGGTTAAATGGAGGTCCTATCTACCAAACAATGAAGGCAGAATCTAGAATACTAAAATAAACAAAACAAATAAATAAAATACAAATAAATAAAATACAATTAAGGAAGTAGAATGAAGATTTTTGTTAGTGATTGTCCTTTTTCTGGCATGATGATAATCTTCATAATCGGAGTAAAGCTCATCTGTGCAGGGGGCAAAATCCTTCAGAGCTAATATCAGTGTGGTAAATATTCTCGTAGGAATTGAGAATCTTCATGGTTTTGAATGCAGGGCACATATCTTTGACCTTGCTTTCTTTAACATAAACACACAGCAGTATTTGGGGCAGGGAGGAGGAGGGAGGTAGGAAGGAAGGGAAAAAAAAGCCCAAAAGAGACAAACAAATAACTTTTAGAACAAGATTCTAGATTCCACATACTATTCATGAAGGAGAGACAATGAAAGAACAATCAGTACTTTATAGATGTTAGTCAAGTGTTGGATGTTACTCAAGATGCTTAGGTATGATGACAAGTATGGTATACGAATCCATTTACAATTGAATAGCTACTCCAGTCCCTGAGTGTTAGACATAATGATTATGTTCATCTTCATCACTCACTAACATAAGAAAACCTGTGACAGACCTGCAACTCAGAAACCAGCAGCTCCTACTGCATAGCTTGATGGTCAATAGGGTAATTCCTCATAGAAAATACCCCTCAGTATGTATTCAAACAATTTAGCAGTTAAGTTCTGTTTAGATCTAACACAACTTTTGCAAAGCTCTTTTGTACCTCTTTCACTGATTGATTTCTCTTTATTAATTTCTCACACTCTGATTTTCAAAACAATCAAGAACTTTCTCCGTCTGCTTAGTAAGAAATCCAAATGATAAACTTCACATTATAGATTAATAGCAATAATTTTTAAATTAAACCCTTGCTTCCACTGACTTAAAATCTCCCCTCCAGCCATTAGAGATTCTGTGAATAATCTTTCTAATCTGGTCTTTCTACCTGTTACTCACTCTTCATTTCGCATTGACTCTCATCCCTTCAGAACTCCTGCCCTTTGACTTGGAGGGGGAAATTACTTTCCAGTGGATTGAAGTTTGTGTTTTAGGGAAAAAAAAAAAAAGTTGTGCTTCAGAGGCTGCAGTAATATGTTTTGAGGTCCAAAGCACAAAATGGTAACCATTAAATAAGTCAAAGAGGCAATCCAATAATTTCTTACACCAGGAAGAAAATAAATATGTATTAGAAGATACTGATGAAATACCAGTTTTAGTAGCTGAATGTATTCTCTGCGGCAGACAAGATGCAAAAAAAAGTCTTTGTAGCTACATTGTCATAGCAAAAAACAAGAATCATTCTTAGTCAATTATGATAACTTTAAATATATTTCAACATGATTGTTATTTAATCTGAATATTTAAAAATTAACCTTTGAAAGTGAACTTTGGGTGAATACTAATTTTTCACACTGAATGGGTGTTTCCTTTGTTTAAAACCACATAAAGTTAGAAATAAACAATACTAAAGAACAACTCAGAACTCTGAGTCAACAGAAAACAGAGACGTCATCAGCTCTTCTGTGCTTATCACACCTGAAGTATATTGATGGAATGGTATACTGAAAAAAGTAGGTCATCAATACAAAGCTTAAGTTAGAAAATTAAGGTTCAGGGATAGATATTGACAGCCTGAGAAGTAACAGTAGAAGTTAGAAAGAAAAATTAGTGTTAGCAGAAAAATTAGTGGATTTGAATCCTAAGGAAGATACTATGGGTTTAAAAAATGAGACCAAGAAAGAAGAGCCTTGTTCCCAAATGAAAACAAAAACACAAGCGTAGATGCTCCTATGAAAGCAGGTTGGGATTTCCTAAATGAAGGAGTGGTGAACTCTGCAAGTATTACTTCACTTCCTTACATAAACCTGAACCCGAAATATATGTGGTAGTCTTATCATGACAGTTTATTTTTTCTCCCATAAATCCAAACTGAAATAAAGTAGACTTACATTATAACCACCAATTTCTCCTGGTAGATCATAGAATCATAGAATCATGGAATAATTTGGGTTGGAAGGGACATAACAGGGGAGGTCCCAGACAACTGGAGGCTTGCCAATGTGACACCCATCTACAAGAAAAACCAGAAGGAAGATCCCAGGAACTACAGGACTCTCAGCCTGACCTCAGTACCGGGGAAGATCATGGAGTGGTTCGTCTTGAGAACGCTCACAGGGCATGTGCAGGACAACCAAGGGATCAGGCCCAGCCAGCATGGGTTCATGAAAGGCAGGTCCTGCTTGACCAACCTGATCTCCTTCTATGACCAGGTGACCCGCCTAGTGGATGAGGGAAAGGCTGTGGATGTTGTCTACCTGGACTTTAGTAAAGCCTTTGACAGCGTCTCCCACAGAATTCTCCTGGAGAAACTGGCAGCTCATGGCTTAGACAGGTTTACTCTTCGCTGGGTGAGGAACTGGCTGGATGGCCAAGCCCAGAGAGTTGTGGTGCACGGAGTTAAATCTGGCTGGCAGCCAGTCACAAGCGGTGTTCCCCAGGGCTCAGTTCTGGGGCTGGTCTTGTTTAATATCTTTATCGATTATCTGGATGAGGGGATCGAGTGCTCCCTCAGTAAGTTTGCAGACGACACCAAGCTGGGTGGGAGTGTTGATCTGCTGGAGGGTAGGAGGGCTCTGCAGAGGGATCTGGACAGGCTGGATCGATGGGCAGAGGCCA
>NW_010555458.1:0-31489 GCF_000687285.1 Phaethon lepturus | reverse complement strand
GTCTGGAGCACAAGTCTTATGAGGAGCGGCTGAGGGAACTGGGGTTGTTTAGTCTGGAGAAGAGGAGGTGGAGGGGAGACCTTATTGCTCTCTACAACTACATGAAAGGGGGTTGTGGTGAGGTGGGTGTTGGTCTCTTCTTCCATGTAACTAGAGATAGAATAAGAAACTGCCTCAAGTTGCGCCAAGGGAGGTTTAGATTGGATATTAGGAAAAATTTCTTCACTGAGAGAGTGGTCAAGCATTGGAACAGGCTGCCCAGAGAGGTGGTGGAGTCGCCATCACTGGAAGTGTTCAAAAAACTTGTGGGTGTGGTGTTTCAGGACATCGTTTAGGGGGCACGGTGGTGGTGGGCTAACAATTGGACTTGATGATCTCGAAGGTCCCTTCCAACCTTAATTATTTTGTGATTCTGTGATTTAAGGTTCATCTAGTCCACCACCCCTGCAGTGAGAAGATCTTTAACTAGATCAGGATGCTCAGAGCCCTGTCCAGTGTGACCTTGAATGTTTCCAGGGATGAGGCATCTACCACCTCTCTGGGCAACCTATTCTAGTTATGTGCTTTATTTTTTCCAAAGCCATTCTGGTCCCTTTGCATGCAGGAGAGAAATGTTGGCAAATTCTAATCAATCTACTGTCAGTGCTTAATCCATGTACAATTTAATTTTATGATAAAAGGAAATGTTGCAAACAAAAGGAAAAAAAAAGGTAGTTTTCTGGCCTGTAGAAATAGGAGCTACAACAAGCAAATAGGAAGAAAGAAAACTAAAAGAAAAAAGAAATTAAGAACATTGAAGAAAAGATGGCAGAATGTGAATGATACAGATCAGCATTTCTGGAGTTAATAACTCAGGACTTTCTTTTACAGCGTGTACCTCTGTGTTCTGTAGTTCTCTATTCTGTCCCGTAATTCTGCATGTACGCAGCTGATCTAAGAGCTGCCATGACTGTATAGTTATTTTTATATTCAAGCAAAAGGTAGATTCTCCCTTCCTTCCATTGCAGCTGTTCGCTTTTACTGAGTTTTGGCCAGAAACAGCCCATGTGATGGCCCATTACTGTCCTAAAAGATAATTGACAGATTAAACACATTACTGAGCTTACATTTCATTTCTATGAATACTTGGGAGTGGACGATTCTTGTAGGCCGTTATCAGACCATGTCTTGATGCTTTTATTATTTCACAATAAGCTGTGTAACTTAATTGATAACTGAGGATATGACTATACAAGTATAGCCACACTAATGTTGCATGGTATCGCTATGGCCATTATAAAATTTCTTAATACAGTAAACCCGAAAGTATGGCACAAACTGGATTGACTTGATGTTGACTTCAACTGTAAAAACAGAACTTCATTGTTGTGTTTTTTAAGTGACCTCTATGTTTTAGTTATCTGCACACATTTAGCTTGGGGGAAGGTGTTAGGTTTATTTTTCACTTTCTGAATATTCTGTTCTTTCTGAACATCAAGGCCTCGAAGGTTTCAAGTTGGATACTCAAAATTGTCAGGTGCTTTTGTAAACTGTGGCCCTACTCTCAGTATGTATTTGCTAAGCTCAAGTTACCATTACTGTTTTTAGCCTCATGTTCACAAATTAAAATTGATATGACCCAGTTCTTACAGATGTGGCACTTGAGATATACACCCCTCTGCAAAGAGCTGCCTTTGTACAAAAACCCAGCAGATCCAAGACAGATGGATTTCTGCCAGGAAAGTTTTATGACTGACAAGAACTTGGGGAGGGTTATTTCTTTTCATTATTTTGTATTATATTTGTTATATTTCTATTGGTTTTCATTATTTTACTAACGATTACTATTATTTAGAAAGAACGATCACAAGGTAAAATGCTGCTTGACTCGTTCTCTGCAGTAATGTCATTAGGGACAAAAATGCCTGTTTTAACACAGAAAACTTTGTTGCCTCCTGACACTGAGCCACACTACACCTGCCAGTCTCCCCGTCGTCATTTTTCTAGATTCTTTTTTAAAACTAAGCTGAAGCACCTAATTAAGTTTAAAATAGAATGGCCCTGGGAAGAACTCCTCTGAAAGCTGCAGCAGAGATAGCAGCTCATCTTAACTGGAGGCTAAGACTTGCAATACTGCATTCTTTCATGAAATCAGGAGAGTTTTGTGCAAGCAAAAGTGAGACTTTTGCAAAGTCAGCCAGCACAAAGCAGCCATGTAACTTAAGAAAAGAAGCCAATGTACACAGAGAGGAGAAATTAACTTTGGGGAAGAATGAGTGCCAGGTGAAACGCAAATGGACAGGTGAGCAGTATTTGTGATGGCGTGGAGTTCCCAGGCCTGGTTTGGCACAAACATAGTTAAAGGGAGAAGAAGAATGATTAAATAAAGTTCAGCAACATGTTCTGAAAAATTCAGCTTGTCTTAATGGCAAAATCTCCGCCATACTTATCACAGTCAATGTAAAACTGTAGGCCCTTGTTTCAAGGAAGCCTGCATCGGAAAATGTTAGGTGCCTGAGGGATAAGCCGAGATGAAAAACTGTGGTTGAATTTTTGTGCATGTATGAACTACCAAAACCAGTTTCAGCTGTGTCTAGAAGGTCTGATTCTGAATGCCTGCAGTATCAGTTGAATTAATTAACTTCAGTCAGCAACTCATTGAGGGTCAAATTCTGTTTTTGAGGTACAAATCAAAACAACGAGCATTATGAAAACTACAGTAACTACGAAAGCCCAAATGATGCAAATCCCTTCCCTCAGTGCCTTCTTATACTCAGTGAAAGAAAAGAGCAATTTACTTGTGCTATATATTGTTGTCTTTACACTTTCTCAGATGTACTATCTAGATAGACAAGTGAAGGAGAGAAGCCTAAAGACCCTTACTATTCCCCAAGTCATCCATACAAAGCAAAACAATGTAGCTGTTCATGTACACCTGCACAAAAATCCTGTATTATTTTTACAGCAGTTTACAGGACCATTTCTGTTCTTTATGATCTTGCATCAGATGTAATCCAGTTAATCTAGCTTCAAACTGTCACTGTTCCAAAAGTTACTCTCATAATGCATAAAAATCAAAGATCATTCTGTAGAACTTCATTTAAAATGAACAGTATCTGTTGACCTTCTATTCCAAAAATTATCTTTTGTATTATTTAAAAATTTACCCATTATATTTTAGCAGATTACTTTGCACCTTAATATTCATACAAATGTTTAAAAAAATTTCACTTTGACTTCTAATAGTCTAGTATTTAATTTTTGTAAAACAAAGATGTTGTAACAGAGTACTTTCTAAGAACCCTTCAAAAACATAATCCTTGAATCTCCACCCAAAAGGCTTATTTACTGAAATGCTGATTTTATTGAAACTACCAGGGTTATACTTCCTGGTTGGTTTTTTTTATTTGCAATATTATTTTTTTCATAGCCAGAGATCTTGAACTAAATCAATAGGTATTTCTAGAAATCCTTGAGAGTTAATACCAGTTAATTCCTTTCTACAATATTAATAGAAAAGAAATACTTTTTTTCCCCTGAAATTTAACCTGGTGTATAGAAAATTCATTTAGTAGCAAGAAGAAGAAGCATAATCAAATACCTACAATGACAGTTGACCAGTTTCTCCCTTCAAGTATGAGACTTTGTATTAATATGATAAGATATATGTGTTGTTTGATATTCCTTCACAAAAATAGCATCTCTAAATGTATGGAAATATTTTCTAGCAGTTATATGGTCTGTTGAATGTAGAACTGTTCATCAGCATAGTTGCAATCTCTTGCTTTGGCTTGTCAGGTTCCTTAATTAAAAGCTAAAGTGCCCTCCTTTTGTACCCCATAACTATATTAATGATCAAGGAGTATTCACGGAATGTAGAGGAGACATAAATACCTACTTTGGAGAAAATCTCAAGAAATGACGTTGTTAAATCATAGGTTTGCAGGATGGTGCCAACAGTAAGCCACAAAGGGAAGAAAGATGGGATTTGCAACAGTTAGGAGCAGAGATTACTAGGTTAAAACCTACCTTGACAACAACAGGCCTACTTATTTGCTTTCCAGAGCTATACTTGTAAAAAACAGAAGAGCTACCATTTCAAATTATGTTCCCAGGATAAGCACATTCAAGAAACTTTACCGGAAGATGATCCACCAGCAACTCATAGCCTGCAACCATCTCTAAAATCTCTATTAAAAAGACAGTCATCTTGCCTATGTAATATAGAGGTCATCTTAGCAGAAAAGAATAATCTCTTTTTTAAGTGTTTTCTTGACAAAGATTAAAATTTCAAAGCATGGAATAAGAGAACACTAAAGTGAATGCCCCCAGTGCAGTAAGTATTGTGTTTTTAGCACCTAATCCAGAGACTGGGGTACTGTCGTAGTACAGATAGATGCAGCTGTCCAATATAATTTCAGACTGTATGGCTTTGACATTCATATTTCAAAATGTTTTAAACTAGGAAATTATTGCCCATAAATAAAAAATATTTTGCAGTATATCTTTCCCAAATACTCCCTCATTACAATTCTTTCTCCCTAATGGATGGAGATTTGTGATTAGTTGTTTCTCCTGTGTTGGCAATTGACAGTGGTGACAGCAGTGTTTCCACTGACAGTATCTCCTTCTTTCACTGTTCTCACTTCCTTTTTTCACAAGGGAGAACTGGGCAATGGGAGGAGGAGAGAATAACATATATCACATAACAGCAGCATGTTCTATTTTCCTTACATCTACTTGTGACTTACAGCAACAACATATTATTCTCTTTTTATAATAGGATTTCTTTTTTATAATTCCACTCCCCAGAGATAATTATTATAAGGGTTATTTTCCCATGTTTGTGCCTAGATATAAAAGTAAGTTCTAGCGGTATATTTAACAAATATATTCCCAGAACACTATTAATATCCAATATCGGGTGTTTTGAGAGAAAAAAGACACAGTAACCGCTCCTAGAGGCTGCCATTAAGGTGTTCTTTAACAAAACATCTCACATGGAATGCTTTCAAACTAATCCTTAAAACTAGTAATCCTTCCTTAGCAATCTCTCTCATAGGAAATACAAACATTATATAACACTAGTATGATTTTTTTTTTCTTTTATTTTCTGTTTCACTCTACTTTTAGTTTCTACAGCTTTTCTAGAAATTACTTCCTATGTAGAAGATCCCTCTCGCATCAGTGTGCTACCAGTGTTTATACCCCTGGAGCACTGCGCTTCATGATGATCTGCCTCAGATCAGCCAGGTGCTGCCCTAGATAGCATTCTTTCCCTGTGGGCACACCCTTGTTTGTAATGTAGGCATGCAACCTACTTTAAAAATTCCCACCCACATGCACAGGCACACTCATAGGGAGTTAGCCTTTTCCTTGCTGAAAGCAAGACTTTACAGAAATACCTTCACTGAAGTTTTCACATTTCTATTTCATAAGTAAACCAGTATCAGGATAGCCTGTAATTTGGCTGAGTGTGACCTAGCTCTCAGATATGCAGCCAGTAATGTTTTTGCTATGGTTTTTTTTTACTGAACAATAACCATTCTGTGATTTTTATTTAATAAGCAAACTTCTGCCTCCTTCCAATATTCCTCTTTCCAAACTTTCCAAGGGGCAACACAGTTCAGCTGACGTAGGAATTTGCAGCCCTTTATGGGACATTTGTAATGTCCCATATATGTCCCATATATAGGAAAATATTTTAAAATCACATATAAAGCAGCCCATAGAATTCTGCTATACTGGAGCTTTATTTAGAAAGATGAGTACGGCACAAAAAAACCAAACACACCTGTGAAAGGCTAAAGTGGACTTTGACCACAGATTGCAAACAGTATGTAGTCAGCCATGATTTAATATTGTTGTGAATCTGGTCCTGCATGTTGCTAAATGCTTTAATTTTTTTTAGAGAAATCAGCGGGAATTGTGGAAGCTCAGTATCCTAACATTTGGTTTCAGAATAACAGTCACACTTCAGCTGTGCTGCCAGTCAGCATAGGGCCTGCAAAAAGGCAGTAGGTTAAGTAGGACATAGGTAGTGTACAGACTTTAATACTTCTGACTTCCCCACAAAGCAGTAAATTTCCTTCTACATCCTTAATCCTATACAATTCAAATTTCTGTAACAATGCCAGTTTTATTGTTTTTATCATTTTCTTGGCAGCAATGTTAGAGCTGGTTAGCTCAAATTGCTCTGTCTGAGCCTCCAAACATGAATACGTTTATAAACTATGAATTATGTTCAAAGACATGTCACTCCTGCCTTCCCAGCACTACACAAAGAAGTCCATTAACCTGCATATAATATGGGCTTAATGTTATTTCCTTTGATGTCAATAGAGAGAAACACTGACCATGCGCTCATTGCTCTGGTTAGGATTTTGATGAGCTGGGTGCACAGTCTGACTGAGGTAGTGTCTTCCCATGTAATCCAGGGAAAGTCAGTAAGAAAAATATCATGCAGCCATACAAGTTCTGACTCAAAAAATATGTATAATTCGTGGAGTTATGTTAAACTGTTAAGTTTTTCCTAGCTGGGGTTTTGAGACTCCTTCTCCCATGCATTTTATTATAAGGGAACAGCATCATTACCACATCTAGCTGCACATAAAAGGAAAGTTGTAACTCCTCTTTATTAACCGTTTAAGGCTTTGAAGCTTTATTACAAGTCTCTGATTCCCAGAGGCTCTGAAAGATGTTTCTCAGCCCTGGAGAGAAATGAGAGACAGAGTGGGACCAGTGGGGGGAAGTTATCTCATATAGCTTAGCTTGATGTATTTGTTAGTGCCTTTATAGGTTCTGGAAGAAAAAAACTACCAAATTTTAGTATATGATTAATCTAATCAATTTTGGATGTTTTCTTTAGGATGCTATGACATTTACCATAGATAGATAAGCACATTTATTTCCACAGGACCCTAACTTAGATGCAGCTGTCTGCAGATGTCTACACCCAGTCACATGGACGTTGTCTAGTGTGATTCCCAGTGCTCCTGTTGGCAAAGGTAGATAAACATTCCTTCAGCTAAATGGTGTTGCAGATTCCCACTCATAACTCTCAGCCCGTGAGGAAACAACCTGTGGGGCACAGGGTTCTGAGCTCTGGTGGAAGAGCCAGGAACTGAGAAGCTACTTGTGGTGGTAGTGGCTCTTCCGTCATTACAGCCTCTAAAGTTGAAGATATATTGCTGACTTAAGTATGATCATACTTAATAATAAGATAATACTCAATTTGTAACACTGATCATCAACACTGCCTGAAGACATCAAGCCAGTTGGATCTCTTAGCTACAAAAAAAACAAGTAGAGGGGCCAAGACACTTATGCTTGAACATTGTCAAGAAACCAGTTCTCATTTATAAAAATAAGTTTAAAGATGTAGTTTTACTGCATCATCACTATGATAATTTATAAAACTCTAATTTTTCAAATACTCATCTATAAAATATAGAAATTAACACATTCTTTCTCTCATTTTCTTGCCTGCTGTTAAGACAAAAAAATGTCTATTGCAATATGCTGTTTCTGGACTCATTCTTGTACACTGGATTCCTGATTTTGTTTGGGAAAAGAAAATGATTTAGGAGTCCATGATACTAATTATCTTTGCAGTCATTTATTTCATTGATAACAGAAGTTCTCTGGCTTTTCCAAAATATTAACATTTTAAAAGTTGTTATTCATCAGAAAAAAACCCACACACTATTTGTAGCTGGCATACAATGATTAATAGGAATACAAGATGGTTCCCACATTACACAACACATGCATACTTGGAGACCATTATAATTGCAGATCTTTGAGACCTTCCCCCTCCCTTTTAAGGTGAGAGGTCTTTATCCCCTTCTGCAAACTCCAGCTCCAGCGAATCTTTCCTTGACATTTATTTCATATAAGTCACCATCAAAACTGTTTTATATCTAAATTAGGTGACATCTCTGAGCTTTACAATACAGATCCCAGAGATCTGAACCCCAGAAATTCAATTCTGAAGCCTATCTGAGCTGTGTTCTATTACCACCTTTGCATTACATCTGTCTAGAAGACTGCTAGAAGCATTTAATTATTTTTTTAACACTGTTTTCTAGTTTACATGAGTGCTTTATTCTTAGCATTTGGAAAGGATTTCTGAAATCTAAAAATTCTTCTATGATGGCAAAATAAATGCTATTTATTTTATGTCTTTGTATGTCCTTCTAGCTACCATCTGCCTGTGTATTGTTTTATTTCCAAAACAAAGGATAAACAGATGATACTGTTTCTTCTACAATGTTTGTTTACATAGGTGGGGCTTGCATGATAAAACTGAATGCTGCAAGCATCCTGTAAAGCACACACAGCTTGGTGCTTACTGCCAAGTCTGGCTATGATTCTTCCTAAGAAATTTAAGTTACAATAAAATAACATCTTTAGCAAGTGATTTTAAATACCAGATTTCCTGACTGTTTTAATGTTTCACAGCAGGTCTCAGTGCTATAGAAGAGCGTGCAAACTAGTTATTTACACACACAAATATGCATAGTCAGCTGTTGGTGTCTCAGCTGCAGGACCACAAAGTCACATTTAATACATATTTATGGTATAGTGATTGAAATTATACTGATGTATAAGCACTTCATATTTAAATTCCAACCTAGCTATGCAAAAATGTATCGTCTGCTTGAGAAAGTTCCGTAGATCGTGGCTTTGCATATATACATGGACATGGCCTTTCTTATTCATCTGACCTCTAGAACAGGTTACTAAAGGGTAAACAGGTCCAAAACAGTGGGTAGAACTTTGGGTTTATTACTTCAACCCTATGAATTAAATACAGGGAAAGGGAAATTGGTAGGCAGTAATACTGAGATTTCTTACTCTCTTCTTTCTGTCCCTGAAAATCATACAGATGTGAAATGCTGTATACAAATTCATTGTATAATTCTAGATATCATGTGGGTCACGCCCTACAAATCTACAAAAGGTGTTTTAAAGCAGCAAATGTATTATATAGCAATGTATGTATGCATACAAAATTTCTAAAGGCATGTGACCTTACACTGGTAAATTTGTACACAATACAGAAAAAAAAAATGGAAACCCACTCTTCTGATCAGTAGCATAAACAAGAGACCTTTTTGGAGGGAAACTCATATTCACTCAAAAAGGGGTCAGTGATATCAGATGGGGGATTTCTGTGCTACTGGAAGATTAATGGTTGTTATTTTTTTTACTATTACTACTACTACTACTAGTTGTACACTACAATTACAACTCTGCAATACTGAACAATATGATTACAAAATTTGATATACATTGAAGACATGTTGTTTTGGTTATATTTAGGATATAGAACACTTTTTATTATTGTTATTGTTTGCTTCCAAATATTTAAACACTGCTTAAATGGAAGCACTGCAAAAATACCAGTGTCAACTCCAGCTCCCTGACAGCTTTTATGATTCCCTGCTCTTAATTTTAATACTGCCAGACATTTTGCAGTTGTTTACCTTTGTTTGACTTTCAAATAATCACAATGTACCTTTTGCCCATTTCTTCAAGTAAACACTTCTCAGCTTTCATCTGCTTATTTACAGTCTGCCCATAATACCGCAAATTGTGGGCTTACAGATCGTTCACATTTCAAAGTGCAATTTCAGCTCCATCATCATAGATGTTCAGCCTCAAATTACTAATTCATTATATTTCACTATCAACAAATGATCGAAAAACAATCAGTCCAATTTCATAAGCAATATAACCTCCTCTACATCTACACACATGCAAACACACACACATTGGTTATGCCAATGGTTTTTGCTCTATTTCCTCCTGGAAGCTAACGAGAAAGCTTTCTATAAAAATGGCCCCCATTGTCACAGCATTCCTTCTGGTGCAGATCATCAAATCTCCTGATAGCTTGGCCACCATTTGTGACCCTGAAGGTCCTCTAGAGCCATAGGGCACTTTAGTACTCAGATAATTTCCCAAATATGCTATAAAGTACTGTGTCTGTAAAACATCTGATCTTTAGTGTTCCATTTTGAAGACATTATCTAAGCTGTATATTAACATTTTGCTAAATAGTTATGTGATACCTAGCTAAATAATTTCTTCGCTCTGCTCCACAGCTGCTATCTAGCCATAATACACAGGATTGCCACAACCATGAAAATCAATAAAGTAGAAACAGTAGTCAGCCTTATCTTTTTAATACCAGAACTGCATATTCACCCTTATCTTATCACAGAATTGCTAGAGAGGGTTTGAAGCAAGAGGTATTTTTATTATTTTTCTTGAAATATTAATGGACAGTGTGTTCTTTACTCCTTCATATGAATTGCAACAACATACTGTTAAGCAGTTATTGCCTCTGAGGTGGCCTATTTTCATCAGCAAATTAAGTGAATATAGCTTATGACTTCTATTAAAGCCTGTTAATAGTTAAACCTTAAGTTTCAACTCATCAAAATGAAAGACATTTGTGAAATCCTGGTCACAGTGAAATCAATAGCAATAACCTCATTGACATAAGTGATGTCATTTTTTCAACCACTATGGCATGCAAAATGGCTTTCATTAAAACTACAATAATTATAAGGCTGTTGATGATACCAGGTCCTAAACTCTTCATTCAGTTGGGTTGAAATCTAAAGTAATGACCTAATAAGACTAAGTACTTCAGAATCCGGAATAACAATAAAAATAAAATATAGTAACAAATAATCTATTTCATTTACCTCTATACTTTCAGACTTTAGCCACTGGTTACTATGAAAGTAACAAGAGCCACAAATGGCAGTTTAAGATCCCCATTTCTTGTTAAAATGGTGAAGAGACAGGCAGACAATCACACATCCACAGACAGTTCAGATGATCAATTTTCCAACTGGCAGGTATTCTTGAAGTGGGTGTCCTCATTCCAGTGTGCAGTCTGGGAGAAAACTGCTGGAGGGCATTTCAAAAGTCAAACAGGCATGGTGCAACTGCTGATAGAACTGTACAGAAACCAGCAAGTGATCCATATCTTGGAGTAACTCCAAGATTTCTTCTCCACAGTACAATGGAACTTAGGAATTAATAATTTCTGCTTGAAGGGATATATGGCATGGATGAAAACAAAACATTATTTTCTTCTTTTTTTGATCATGACTCTGGGGTTATCTACCAGCACAGTAGCTTTTTCTTCGGTTTTGATTTCACTTCTGTCCTACCACAAGCGGAAAACAGCACATTCCTTCTTTCACATGTGAGTTACGACTGTTCATATCCAGGAGTGTGAAGCTCTAGCTACGTTTATCTGAAGTTGTTGACATTCCCACTTCTTCTTTAAGGACTTAGCTCTGCAGTCCACAATGTCGTTGTCTCCAGCATACGTGTTCCTTACTGTACTGCAGACATAAATACGGTACTGAAGAGTGATCAAAGAGTGGCTTTTTCTCTGGACAGCTGTCTTTTTCTATGGACCTTCAAATTCCTCCTTAAAAGTCACCGCTGTGGGAATGCATAAAGCCCCCCTGCATTCCGATAATGACTAAGCAGGTGGTGACTTGTAATTACTGTGATTACTGCTATTGACTAGCTACAAATTGTGCACACAGTGTGTCTGTGCTAAAACAACCTATTATTCTTGTTATCCCTTCCTTTTGACATCCCACACTTGTTCTTTTTTTAATCCTCCTATAATGTCAAGTCTTTAAATTTTTAAGGTCTGTAGAGCAAGGGGGTTTTACGCATGGGTCAGCAAGTACAGTACCATTCTGACCCAAAGTAATACCTTCTACCACAGGAACTAGTTCAGCAGAGCCCCTTGTAAAAAAACAGGTACTTGGCAAAATTCAAGACAGCCCCTTCTGTCACATATGTGCCTCTTTTATATATGTAACAGTGTGCGTGTGTGTTTGTGTGAGTGCAGTTTTATACGCACACATACACACACAGTAGTCTCAGCAAAGCTGTTTCTTCTCAGAGGCGATCAGCTCCGGTACAGGCGCATTCCACAGCGGAGCGGGGCACACGGCATACAGGGGGGTTTCCTGAGTTGGGGAAACCTCGGGGGAGCTCAGAGACCAGTTCTCCAGCCAGGGTGTGGTGCAGCAGTTTGCGTGGCAGTTTGCGCAGAAGGGCGCACAGGGAGGGTGCCTCTTCGAAGGAGGGGCATTCCACTGGCTGAGTGGGAAACTTGAAGTACACATAACCCAGCACTCGGGCACCATTCTGAGACCGTCTGCACAGGTCAAGGGCAGCCATCTGACCTGACCCTCAAGGTGGAATGGTGGGTACTCATCTGAGAGCAAATGCTGCAGCTCCAGCTGGGGGGTCTGCACCATCTACCCCAGCAGTGTCCAATGCCTCCACGCAGACAGAGCTGCTGAAGGGAGATGCTGCAGTGCAGACCTCAGACTGCCGGAAGTACCTTGACCTTTCTCCTGGGGCAGGGACAGGTGGCAGACCTCCCTGCAAAATGTTTGCCCAAGTGGAGGACCTCCTGCAGCTGGTGGCTGAGCTGCAGGAGGCGATGAGAAGGCTGCGTAACATCAGGGAGGCTGAAGAGGAGCTAGATAGCTGCTTCCAAGTGCAGTCAGCAGTGGACCCACAGCCCACACCAAACAGCCAAAAACTCCCCCACCAACACACACAGAAGGGAGAGGGGCTAATAATGTAGAAGAATGGGCAGTTGCAATGGCAAGGATGAGCAGGAGGAAGAGACTTCCCCTGAGGTCTGAGGTACCCTTGCAGAACTGCGTCACCTCTTTGGAGACGGAAAAGGAAAGACCCATCACATCAGGAGAGATACTGGAGCTGAGGTAAGGCAGCCCAATCTGCTCCCTCTATAACAACCAGCACAACTAAGAAAAGGTGATGTGTAATAGTAGTAAGCAACTCTTCTGAGAGGTGTGAAGGCACCCATCTGCTGACCTGACACACTCTCTAGAGCTGTGCTGTTTACCCGAAGCTCAGATCAAGGATGTCACCGAGAGACTACCAAGTCTCGTACAGTCCACCAACTATTATCCACTGCTGCTGTTTCATGTGGGCACCAGTGATACAGCCAGGAGCAGTCTGAGGACTGTCAAGGATTAAAGAGCCCTGGGAGATGCAGTAAGGGACTCTGGAGCACAGGCAGCTTTTTCATGGCAAATCAACAAGTGATTACAAGACTGGTGCCACAGCCAGGAGTTCAGCTACTTAGAACATGGGACTCGCTTTTAGAAACCTGGTCTACTGGGAGCTGATGGGGTCCATCTGTCAGAGAAGGGGAAGAGCATCTTTAGTCATAGGCTTGCCAAGCAGGTGAAGAGGTCTTTACACTAAAGTTGCCATGGGAGGGGAACCTCAATACCTCCTACTCTTACCAGTTTGATGCTAGTGCCAACAATAGATGCTCAGAGCCTGAAGAAGGATCACAGGTCAGCAGGACACCATCTGAAAGAGCAGCACAAAGGAATTCCTGCCACTCCAGCCAGTAACTCAGCTTCATGGGGGGCACAACATAGAGGCTTAAATGCCTCTATGCAAACTCACATAGCATGGGGAATAAACAAGAGGAGTTAAGACACATGTACACGTCTGCAGGGCTATGACCTTATTGGTATCACAGAGATGTTGTGGGATAGCTCCTATGACTGGAGATGTTGGAATGGAAGGATACAGGCTCTTTGCTAAGGACAGGAAGGGGACACAAGGAGGGAGTGTCACTCTCTATGTCAATGATCATCTGGAGTGCATGGAGCTCTGCTTAGGGATGGACAAGGCGCCAGCTGAGAGCGAGGAGGCTGCACATAGAGCTCCCTACCCTGGACATCAGGAGAGCAGACTTTGCCTCTCCAGGGATCTTCTTGGCAGAATAGCATGGGATAAAGCCCTGGAGGGAAGAGAGGACCAAGAAAGCTGGTTAGTATTCAAGCATCACCTACTCCAAGCTCAGGAGTGATGCATCTCAACAAAGAAGAAGTCAGACAAAAAAGGCAGGAGGCCTGCATGGATGAACAAGGAGCTCCTGGGCAAACTTAAACACAAAAAGGAAGCCTACAGAGGGTGTAAGCAAGGACAGGTAGGCTGGGACGAACACAGAGAAATTGTCTGAGCAGCCAGGGATCATGTTAGGAAAGGTAAATCCCTAGTAGAATTAAATCTGGCCAGGGATGTCAAGGGCAACAAGAAAAGCTTCTATAGATATGCCAATCATAAGACTATGGAAAACGTGAACGCTCTCCAGAAGGAAATGGGAGACCTGGTTACGTGGAGTATGGAGAAGGCTGAGGTAATCAATGACTTTATTGCCTCAGTCTTTACAAGCAAGTGCTCAAGCAACACCCACCCAAGTCACAGAAGGAAAAGGCAGGGACTGGGAGAATGAAGAACTGCCCACTGCAAGAGAATCATAGAATCATAGAAGCTCAGGAGTGATGCATCTCAACAAAGAAGAAGTCAGACAAAAAAGGCAGGAGGCCTGCATGGATGAACAAGGAGCTCCTGGGCAAACTTAAACACAAAAAGGAAGCCTACAGAGGGTGTAAGCAAGGACAGGTAGGCTGGGACGAACACAGAGAAATTGTCTGAGCAGCCAGGGATCATGTTAGGAAAGGTAAATCCCTAGTAGAATTAAATCTGGCCAGGGATGTCAAGGGCAACAAGAAAAGCTTCTATAGATATGCCAATCATAAGACTATGGAAAACGTGAACGCTCTCCAGAAGGAAATGGGAGACCTGGTTACGTGGAGTATGGAGAAGGCTGAGGTAATCAATGACTTTATTGCCTCAGTCTTTACAAGCAAGTGCTCAAGCAACACCCACCCAAGTCACAGAAGGAAAAGGCAGGGACTGGGAGAATGAAGAACTGCCCACTGCAAGAGAATCATAGAATCATAGAATAGTTTGGGTTGGAAGGAACATTTAAAGATGATCTAGTCCAAAGCCCCTGCAATGAGCAGAAACATTTCAACTAGAGAGCTTGCTCAGAGCCCTGTCCAACATGACCTTGAACGTTTCCAGGAATGGGGCATCTACCACACGTCTGGGCAACCTATTCTAGTGTTTCACCACCCTCATTGTGAAAACTTTTTTCCTTCTATCTAGTCTGAATCTACCTTCTTTTAGTTTAAAAACATTACATCTTTTCCTATCGTAACAGTTTGCCCTGCTAAGAAGTTTGTCCCCATCTTCCTTATAAGCCCCCTTTAAGTACCGAAAGGCTGCAATAAGATCTCCCCAGAGCCTTTTTTTCTCCAGGTTGAACAACCCCAACTCTGTCAGCCTGTCCTCAGAGGAGAGGTGTTCCATCCCTACAATCATTTTCGTGATCCTCCTCTGGACCAGCTCCAACAGGTCCATGTCTTTCCTGTGCTGAGGGCTCCAGAGCTGGATGCAGGACTCCACGTGGGGTCTCACCAGAACACAGTAGAGGGACAGAATCACCTCCCTTGACCTGCTGGCCATGCTTCTTGGGATGCAGCCCAGAACACCGTTGGCCTTCTGAGCTGTGAGCACACATTGCTGACTCATGTCTAGCTTTTCATTCCCCTAAGTCCTTCTGGGCAGTGCTGTTCTCAATCCCTTCATCCCCCATCCTATATGGATACTGGGGGCTGCCCTGACCCATGTGCAGGACCCTGCACTTGGCCTTGTTGAACCTCATGAGGTTCACATGGGCCCATTCCTTGAGTTTACCCAGGTTCTTCTGGATGGCATCCCATTCCTCAGGTGTGTCAATCGCACCACTCAGCTTGGTGTCATCTGCAAGCTTGCTGAGGGTGCACTCAATCCCACTGTCTATGTAATTGATGAATATATTAAAGAGTACTGGTCTCAGTATGGACCCCTGAGGGACACCACTCATCACTGACCTCCATCTGGACATTGAGCCATTGACCACTGTCCTCTGGATTCGACCATCCAACCAATTCCTCATCCATCAAATAGTCCACCTATCCCTTTCACCTGTCTCCAATTTAAAGAGAAGGATATTGTGGGGGACTCTGTCAAAGGCCTTACAGAAGTCCAGATAGACAACATCTATAGCTCTTCCCTTGTCCCCTGATGTGGTCATTCCACCCTAGAAGGCCACTACTTTGGTCAGGCAGGACTTGCCCTTGGTGACGCCATGCTGACTGTCTTGAATCACCTCCCTGCTCTCCATGTGCTTTAGCATAGCTTCTAGAATAATCTCTTCCATGACCTTCCCAGGCACACAGGTGAGGATGACAGGGCGGTAGTTCCCAGGATCCTCTTTGCTACCCTTTTTATAAATGGGTACAATGTTTCCCCTTTTCCAGTCTCCAAGGACTTCACCTGACTGCCAGGACTTTTCAAACATGATGAAGAATGGCTTGGCAACTACATCAGCCAATTCCCTCAGGACTCTGGGAGGCATCTTGTCAGTTCCCATAGACTTATGTATGTCCAGGTTCCTCCGGTGGTCTCGAACCTGATCTTCTCTTTCAGTGGGAGGGACTTTGCTCCTTCAGTCCCCATCTTGCAGGCCATCCACTTGAGAGGTGTGGGAAGAGAGGTTGTCATTGAAGACAGGCAAAGAAGTCATGGAGTGACTCATCCTTCTCCTTGGCTGTTGTTACCAGTCTTCCTCATCAAGGGAGAGTACCTTTTCTTTGACCTTCCTTTTCTGGCTGGCATACCCAGAGAAGCCCTTTTTATTACTCTTTTCATCCTTTGCCACGTTTGGCTGCAGCCGCACCTCCCCCTTCCTGACACCATCCCTACACAACCGGGCAGCATCCCTGTACTCTTCCCAGGATACCTGTTCCTGCTTCCAATGCCTGTGCATTTCCCTCTTGCCCTTTAGTTTGCCCAGCAAGTCTCCACTCGGCCATGCTGGTCTTTTGCCTTCCTTTCCTGATTTCTTATGCCTGGGGATTGAGAGATCTTGCACTCCATTGCATCCTTAACGATCAGTTCAGCTCTGCTCTGCTACCTTGTCCCTGGCGGAATTTTCCCAGGGGGTTTTATTGACTAACTTCCTGAAGAGTTGGAAGTTTGCTTTCCTAAAATTCAGGATCCCGACTTTACTGTTCATCTGTATCGATATCCCGCAGAACTGTGAACTCCACCAGTGCATGCTCACTGCAGCCCAGGCTGCCTCCAATCTTGATGTCAACAATTAGCCCACTTGTGTTGGTTACTAACAGGTCCAGTATGGCATCCCCTCTGGTAGGGTTGTCTATTACCTGCCATAGGAAGTTATCCTCCATGCATCCAGGAGTCTCCTGGATTGCCTACTGCTTGCCGTACTACATTTCCAGGAGATGTCAGGGTGGTTGTCCCCAGCAGGACAAGAGCCTGTGAGTGCGATGCTTCCTGTAGCTGGAGTAAGAAGGCTTTGTCAATAGGCTCCCCTTGATCAATCACTCTATAGTGATTGATCACCATCCACAAGGTTTCCTTTGTTGCCTCAGTCCCTGATTCATACCCATAAGCTTTCAACCTGCTCGTACCTATTCTTCAGAGACAGCTCTTCACACTCTATCCATTTCTTGACATAGAGGGCAAAGCCTCCACCTTTACTTCCTTGCCTCTCTCTTCTGAATGACTTGTAGCCATCAGTAGCCACACTCCAGTTGTGGGATTCGTCCCACCAACTTTCAGTAATGGCGAACAGGTTGTAGCTTTCTAACAGCATAGTGCTAAAAGATCAGGTTAGAGACCATCTAAGGAACCTGAAGGTGCACATGTCCATGGGGCCTGATGGGACGCATCCGCGGGTTGTGAGGGAACTGGCAGATGAAGTTGCTAAGGCAGTATCCATCATGGAATCCATCATCTCTCCTTGAAGATACGCTGAGACAGTTGGGGTTGTTAAGCTTAGAGAAGAGAAGGCTCCAGGGAGGCCTTATTGCAGCCTTCCAGTACCTGAAGGGGGCCTACAAGAAAGCTAGAGAGGGACTTTTTACAAGGGCATGTAGTGACAGGACAGGAGTAATGGTTTTAAACTGAAAGACAGTAAACTTAGATTAGAAATAAGGAAGAAATTCTTCACTATGAGGGTGGTGAGACAGTGGAACAGGTTGCCCAGAGAAGTGGATGTCCTACCTCCGGAACTGTTCAAGGCCAGGTTGGATGCAGCTTTGAGTAACCTGGTGTAGTGGATGGCGTCCCTGCCCATAGCAGGGCTATTGGAACTATATCATCTTTAAGGTCCCTTCCAACACAAACCATTCTATGACTCTATAATTCTAACATTCCAAATCCTCTTACAACAACAAATCATCTTACCAACAAAAGTGGTAAAAGCTGATCATAAAAATCTCATTGAAAGTCAAAACTGTTATCAGTCCTAAAACTCTTTCGAAAATGTTTGCTGAAAAACTCAGTTCTCAGAGTTCATTCTGGTCTTTCCCAGCCAGAACACCTGACTAAATTTAAATGAGTTTATATATATTTCTTTATATAGAACTATCCCTCCTCCAAGTTGAAATCACTTTATTGTGCTGGTCAAGGAGTTACAAATATGTATAGTTCCAGTACAATCAATAGGAATAAGGAGCAGATGATTTGGTTAAAATGAAAATAATCTTTTATTTTTAATTTCTATTTTCTCACATTTCCACCCTGTAATATTCCATCACCCATTTCTGTCCAGTGGCAGTAAAGCATTGCATGAGGCGCCTAATTAGTCATGACTTAATGCAAACTGCATTAAAAACAAGAGAATGCAACATACCAGAAATAATTCCGTCCCTTAAGCTATAGCTGTCGTTTAATGTAGCATATGGCTAACAGAATTGGAGTAAAATGCTAATTTTCCCTCTATTGACTTTCTGCAGAATAACAGAGACTGCAATAACCTGTATTCAGAGAACACAAGGGGCCAAAGTCTGCTGGTAGTGTGATCTCTGCTTGTATGAGTCAAAATGGAGTCAGAGCTGTAAGTGATATGGGAAGGTGGGTGTCCTGGTTTCAGCTGGGATAGAGTTAATTTTTATTTTTAATTGAATTCCTAGTAGCCAGCACAGTGCTGTGTTTTGGATTTGGGATGAAAATAATGTTGATAACATCCTGATGTTTTCAGCTGTTGCTAAGCAGTCAAGGACTGTCCAGCTTGACATGCTGGCCTGCCAGGGAAAAGGCTGGGGGTGCACGGGAAGCTGACCCAAACTGGCTAAAGGGATATTCTGTATTGTACGATGTCATGCTCAGTATAGAAATTGGGGGAGTGGCGCAGAAAGGGGCTGGGCATCAGTTGGTGGGTGGTGAGCAATTTCATTGTGCATAATTTTTGTACATCCTTTTATCACCTTTTTTCCTTCCTTTTCTGTCCTATTAAACTGTCTCTATCTAAACCCTTTTTTTTTTTTTTTTCCTGATTCTCTCCCTCATTCTTTGGGGGGCAGGGAGCAGTGAGTGAACGGCTATGTGGTTTTTAGCTGCCTGCCTGGTTAAAACACAACAGTGGCTAAAGGAAGAAAGGCTGGTAGTTTTCAAATCTTTAAATATTCCTTTTTAGCACTAAATTTATGATCATTTTATGACAAATGTCATGTCTCTCTCTAGATTGTGTTTGTTTTTGTTTTTGTTTTTTTTAAGACAAAGAGCAGAATATACCCACCATAATCCAGGAGGAAGCAGTTAATGACCTGCTATGACACCTGGACACTTACAAGTCTATGGAGCCGGATGGGATCCACCCAAGAGTACTGAAGGAGTTGGCACAGGAGCTTGCCAAGCCACTCTTCATCATTTATCAGCGGTCCTGGCTAACTGGGGAGGTCCCAGGCGACTGGAGGCTTGTCAATGTGACACCTATCTACAAGAAAGAGCAGAAGGAAGATCCCAGGAACTACAGGACTCTCAGCCTGACCTCTGTACCGAGGAAGATCATGGAGTGGTTCGTCTTGAGAACGCTCACAGGGCATGTGCAGGACAACCAAGGGATCAGGCCCAGCCAGCATGGGTTCATGAAAGGCAGGTGCTGCTTGACCAACCTTATCTTCTTCTATGACCAGATGACCCACCTAGTGGATGAGGTAAAGGCTGTGGATATTGTCTACCTGGACTTTAGTAAAGCCTTCAACACTGTCTACCACAGCATTCTCCTGGAGAAACTGGCAGCTCATGGCTTAGACAGGCGTATTTTTTGCTCGGTAAAAAACTGGTTTGGCGTCCAAGCCCAGAGAGTTGTGGTGAACGGAGTTGGCAGTCGGTCACAAGCAGTGTTCCTCAGGGCTCAATTTTGGGCCGGTCTTGTTTAATATCTTTATTGATGATCTGGATGAGGGGATCGAGTGTTCCCTCAGTAAGTTTGCAGACGACACCAAGTTGGGTGGGAGTGTTGATCTGCTGGAGGGGAGGGGGGCTGTGCAGAGAGATCTGGACAGGCTGGATTGATGGGCCAAGGCCAGCTGTATAAGTTCAACAAGGCTAAGTGTCAGGTCCTGCACTTGGGTCACAACAACCCCATGCAACGTTACAGGCTTGGGGAGGAATGGCTGGAGAGCTGCCTGGTGGACAAAGACCTGGCTGTGCTGGTTGACGGCCGGATGAACATGAGCCGGCAGTTTGCCCAGGTGGCCCAGAAGGCCAACAGCGTCCTGGCCTGTATCAGCAAGAGTGTGGCCAGCAGGAGTAGGGAAGCGATTGTGCCCCTGTACTTGGCACTGGTGAGGCTGTAACTTGAATCCTATGTTCAGTTTTGGGCCCCTCACTACAAGAAGGACATTATGTTGGTGGAGTGTGTCCAAAGAAGGTCAACGAAGTCAACGAAGCTGGTGAGGGGTCTGGAGCACAAGTCTTATGAGGAGCGGCTGAGGAAACCTGTATAGTCCGGTGAAGAGGAGGCTGAGGGGAGACCTTATCGCTCTCTACAACTACGTGAAAGGGGGTTGTGGTGAGGTGGGTGTTGGTCTCTTCTCCCAAGTAACTAGCAATAGGACGAAAGGAGATGATGGCCTCAAGTTGTGCCAGGGGAGGTTTATATTAGGTATTAGGAAAAATTTCTTTACTGAAAGAGTAGTCAGGCCTTGGAACAGGCTTCCCAAGGAGGTTGTGGAGTCACCATCACTGGAGGTACTAAAAAAACGTGTAGATGTTGCATTTCAGGATATGGTTTAATGGACATGGTGGTGGTGGGTTGATGGTTAGTCTTGATGATCTTAGACGTCCTTTCCAGCCTTAACAGTTCTGTGATTCTATGACAGTAATAGGAAAAATGTGGTAGTTCTATTCTGAACTGTACTACGAGGACTTTTCTTTGTTTCTATTGCCCTCCTGTTCTTCCAGATTTCACTTCAGGTTTTTCAATTAAATACATACATTGATTCTGAGTTAAATTTACTTTAAGGTGATGCCTTTCATCTGATTTTATGATAAGTATTGATTTTTATTTAGCATCCACTGTGTGGTTTCAATAAAACTAATAATGAATGTTGTTGATGCATGTTATTTACCGTTTGATCTGAGTTTTATAGCTTGGGAACTTTCTTGAAGGCATGTGTTATGTTAGAAATCCTGACTTATCCAGTTCAGTTGTTAGGTATGGAAATTTTGCTGTTATTGCCACAGTAATTTTAAGATTACATCTTTACACTGGAGAGTGCAGGTCCTTTTAAATAGAACGTATTTGCTTATCTGCTCTTTGACTTTTACAAGTAGCATATCCATCCTCAGCTTTTATTTAGCTTGGTAATACTTTAGCATATGATTGTACAGTTGTATGCACCCTTTTGAGCAGGTAGATCATATGGATATTTGCAACTCCCTTCAGGCAAGCCTCACATCACCACATCTATATTGTTGTGCCCTTATGGCCAAGCCTGAAGGGAGTTACACATATATACATGGTCTACCTGGTCAAATACCCTTGAGCCAAAATTTCTGGCCCTCCAGCTGCTAGGAGGAAAATCTGAGATAAACAATACCTTCTGTAGTTTTCTCCTGGATGCACACAGCTGGGAAACTTCTACTCTGATTTGCTGTCTGATGGCATCTTATACCTGACACCAAGCCCAGGAATGGAACAGGGATCTTTCCTGGCAGGTTCAAAAATTATCTGCCTCAAGGACAGAGACCTAATGTTTTTAAATCAGGATGCTCACAACTGATATGTCTCAAGGAATAATGTCTCAGGAAGTCCTTTGTTTTTTTATTTTTGCTCCTGAACCCTACAGATGAGCTGCTATGATGATATGATTTCACCAAATAAGATAAACACATGTTGTATCACTGCTCTCTGGTTTCTTATCCAGGATGTCTACACAAGTTCACCTAAGTTTAAATTCTGCTTTCAGCTTTTTACCATGAATCACAAACAATTTAACTGAAATGTCTGTCCAATTGTGATTAACACATATTGTAAACACAAGAACAATTCATAAACTAAATTTTGCAAAATATCTTAAGCCTTTTTGATATGTTGTGAACAAATATCATATAGGAGGTTCTGGTTCAGTTTTCACATTCATTATTTATGAATTAATATTTGTTAATATTTTTTTGAACAATGATTATACACTGTTTATAAATCACAAGGTATTATTTCCCTCTCCTGATATAAGAGTGAAATTTCTTAGATCATCAGAGAACATCAGTAGTTGAACATAAGAATTTTCAGGTAAAAACCATTAATGAATAAATATTGAAATTTTCACATTTTGCAGAAACTGCCATTTTTATATTATAACCTTGGAATAAGATAACCCCAAAATAAGAATCAAAGTAATTTTTTGAAAGTTCATCACAAGCTACTTCAAAATATTTGATCAACTTTATTTATTGATAAATTTATCCCATTAATCTATGGCTAAATGAATGTATGAGTCTTTAAGTTTTGTAAAGTAGTATTGCTAATAAACTGGACATTACATCAGAAGAATTAAGACTCAAACAAAACACTACCTATTGATATAAATCAATTTATTTGAAAGACAAAACTGAGGTTAACCTATGCAGACTAGATATAAAACAAATAGCAAAAAGAAAAGATATAGCTTCTTATCTTTTCCCTTCCCTTCCCTTCCCTTCCCTTCCCTTCCCTTCCCTTCCCTTCCCTTCCCTTCCCTTCCCTTCCCTTCCCTTCCCTTCCCTTCCCTTCCCTTCCCTTCCCTTCCCTTCCCTTCCCTTCCCTTCCCTTCCCTTCCCTTCCCTTCCCTTCCCTTCCCTTCCCTTCCCTTCCCTTCCCTTCCCTTCTCCCTTTGTTTTTTTCAAAGTTGATTGACTTAATGGTCACCATTTTGATTACTTTTTTTGCCTAGAGGACTGCTTTTTATTTTGAAGTCTTTCTCTGTTTAGAATCCAGAGTTCTAGAGGTCACTTATGATGAAAGAATCTTTGAACATCCATTATCTGTAGGCACTGAAAGATTAGAGCTGTCATTTCCAGAAGTACATATTGACAAAAAAACTGCTATTTTTTAGTCTAATTTTGTTTTGAGAAACTGTTTAATACAGCACTGTCCATCAAGAAGGTATAGAAGGCCTAAATATGAAAGATAATTTGAAAGCACTCTGTGTCAGTGTTATATCACCTACCTATTACAGTATATTGAAAACATTCTGAATGACATATGTTCATATATCATCAACAAAGATGCTATATGCAGCAATATGTATCTGATGAACAGTTTTTACCCTCATTTCTGAGAAAACAAGTTTCATTTAATGATCTGTCTATGTTTACTTGTGTCTGTCTGTCTCTACTTCTGTATGTCATCTATGAAAAATATTTTTGAACTCACTGGCAGATTTGAACCAATAAAGAGAAAAGTGCACAAAGATAATGAAGTTTCCTGATGTTTCTATTTCTACTATCTTCTGTTATTTTTACTATTTTCTGATTTCTATTTTTACTATCATAACACTCATGGAAACAAATTACTGCAGAAAAAAAGAAACTTCCCAAATACTGATCCGCAAAATTGCATTTTTTTTCCTTCTTCTTTTCCTTTTATTTATTTTTTCTCCGATTACAAAGCAATGATCTGATTGTATGATGTGGATTCCTTTCGTCCTTTGTGAGCACACAAACTAAATGTGAAACCACCTGAAACAGAATAGCCAATGTGATAGTCTTATGTCAAAAAAGTTTGAATTAAACAAATTAATCATTTATAACTATTTCAATAGAATCTTCACTTGGCCTTGAAGTGCAGTTCAGCATAATAAAAAGGGTATGATGTCTCAAGGGAATTTAATCTGATTCTTTTTCAACACTGAAACTATTCTGGAAAACTTAAACTAAGGTAGCAGAAGTTTCATTTCAGATCAAACCAGGGAAAGCATTAAATCTCCTTTTCTCCAGTAAAGGAATAATCCAGAAGGAGGATTTCCAAGACGTTCAAACCCTATATAAATAGATGCAGGGACACGCATATATATACACACATAAACACAAACAGAAAATATATTGTCAGTCCAGTAACTGAATGACTATTCAATATTTTCAGTAAATTATCATTATTCTAGGTGAAATCTGAAGAAATGCTCAGTAATCATTGTTCTCAAGTGAGATATTTGCAATTTAACACTTCTGCAAGTGCAGTCACTATGCTAAATGAGCTTTTGCTGAAAAACTAGCCAATTATTTAAAACCTTCATTGGAGGTGAGAACTTTTGAGAATCTGACACTATTATTCAGAAGCATATATTTAAAGTTATTTAACACCAGGATCTTCAAAAGTATTTAGAGCTCAGCTCTTTTTTCAAGGCCAGTTATGTTGTGTCTTGTTCAGTTAAAGACCATAGGAACATTTAAATACCTACACACACTTTGGTGTCTGAGCTTTATAATAATCAACAAATACCTGATCAATAAGACTTGATTCAGTTGCCATACAAAAATGTCTAATGCTGTTTGAGATGCCGTGGGGTATAGCCATCCTGTCTGCCACTCCAGAAGAGTGATATAATTGGATATCTCAGCCACATGAAGAAATAAGATTTTTATTCCTAAATGTGGGTTTCTACAGTCTGGAACAGAATGTCACCTCTTACAGCTCGGAATAATTCACTGCATTATTAGGTCTTCAGCACAATACCCTCAAATAAACTGTACTGATCTCTGTCAACGATGTCCGCTTTGCCAAGAGCTAACACCATATGAACAGATGGTTAGCTCAGACTAGTTGACTAATGTGCTGGGATTCATTGCCCTGTATCAGACAGCAAAATTGTTGACATCTATATGTGAGCTAGTCCCAATAGTGCTGTTGTGGTTTAACCCCAGCCGGCAACTAAGCACCAACACAGCTGCTTGCTCACTCCCCCCTGGTGGGATGAGGGAGAGAATCAAAAGGGTAAAAGTGAGAAAACTTGTGGGTTAAGATAAAGACAATTTAATAGGTAAAGCAAAAGACATGTATGCAAGCAAAGTAAAACAAGGAATTCATTCACTACTCATTGGCAGGTAGGTGTTCAGACATCTCCAGGAAAGCAGGGTTCCATCATGCGTAACGATTACTTGGGAAGACAAATGCCATCACTCCAAATGTCTCCCCCTTCCTTCTTCTTCCCCCAGATTTATATGGAGAGCATGATGTCATGTGATATGGAATATTCCTTTGGTCAGTTGGGGTCAGATGTCCCAGTTGTATCCCCCACCAACTTCTTGTGAACCCCAGTCTACTCGCTGGTGGGGTGGGGTGAGAAGCAGAAAAGGTCTTGACTCAGTAAGCACTGCTCATCAATAACAAAAACATCTCTATATATCAACAGTGTTTTTAGCACAAATCCAAAACATAGCCCCATACTAATGACTATGTAGAAAATTAACTCTATCCTGCTCATTGCAGGAGGGGGTGGGCTAGATGACCTTTAAAGGTCCGTTCCAACCCAAACTATTGTATGATTCTGTGATTCTGTTATCCCAGCCAAAAGCAGCACAAGTACTTTAAGGTACAATTCATCTTCTCAACAGAAGTGTCTGCATTAAGGCCTGTGTCTTAGAAGTTCTTGTTTTTATCATTGGACTATATTGATAGGGTGGCTAACTCATCTGTAGAGATCTACAAGATGTCTGATGGATCCTACCTACAAAAATTTTTCACCCTTCACTGACTTACATGTATGTCTCAGTCCTAATCCTTTTATGCTCAAAAAGGTAGGTGCCTGTGTCAACTTGTGGGTCTGAATGTTCAGTTCACCAAAAATTACATTTTAACAGGAATTAAAGCCCTGGTTTTAAATTACTGGGAGTTTGCTATAACTATGCCTTAAAACATTGACTATTAAGATCTCTGTTATACACAGAACCTGGGAGACAAGCACAAAATAAGGAATCGTTGGCTATGTCTAGTTCAGTTGACTAGCAGCAGAATTAATGATGTCTGCAACTGCTAAATAGAAGAGAACGGGGGACCTGTGCATCTCTGCTCCTCATGCCAGATGTTACAAGTGACTTAAGAAGTTATATTGCTTAGGGACATACCTCTTCAGAACTGACAAGAGAAAACAGGAGGAAACTCAAGCCTTTGATGCCTCACTGTATACACTGCTTTTTTTAATCTTGTTTCATGGCAATGTTGTGAATTTCTGCAGCATTCTCTTCCTCTCTCTCTAAAGGCCTAGCCAAGTGTGGATATAAACTGGTTGATAGCTACTTGGCCTCAAGGAGAGAGGTTGGTCTTTGACTCTCTTTTATTAAGCAGTGTAGGCAAAGAGCCATTTGTGTTTTAAATCCATTGCTTTTTAATATAGACTGGGACGTTAGTAAGACAGCAGCTTCTACCAATCTTCTCTATGAACAAAATGTCTCCAGGGAAAAAGACTGAAAACAATCTTCTACTTTTTTAAGAGTTACAGAAGGTTATACTTACAAAATGTAATGTAATTGTACAAAACATGAGCTTCTAATTCTTCTTTCTCTTCCACTGGTGACTTGACTTGACAACTACTAGCTTCCAGAGAAATTTTTGCAGCAAATTTCACCAGCCTATTTGTGAGGAGAATCAATAGGGTGAGCAGCATAATATTTGAATATAAATTACAAGAAACAATCTATTATTTTTTCATATCTTCTGCTTAAAATTTAAAAGAACTTACACCCGAATTCTGCAGATGTATTTCAAAGTTGCTTTTACATCATTGTCAGTTTTTGTCTAACAATTATACTATGACAGTTCAAAGTCACTTCTTAAACTTTAATCAAATCTTGATGATCCTTACTGGTTTTTGTTTTCTAATACATAGTCATATTTATGACTATATTCCTCATATTAATGAACTTATGGTCATTAAACTTATTTAATTTATTAATACAGTTATAAGAGGTATCATCTCAGCACTTGCAAAATACAGTGGGCTGTTTCCTGCCATTTCTCAGACCTTCTTGTTGCTATACTTGCTTTCTGCTTTTTCTTAAAGCTGCTCTTCCATCTGCTCCTACCAAAAAAAAAAAAAAGTAATTTCAAGTATTAAACATCACACATTTGATTAGCTGATACTATATGACAAGTGCTTAGCTTAACACATTCTTTAAAACATGAGCAAATGTATTTTGTAGAAAAGCACTGAGTACTTAAGTAGTAGAAGTAGTAGTTATTCTATTGGGTACTGAAATGATTCAGTAACAAATAAAAATAAGAGCACGTTCTTTGTTGTCTCGGGTTCTGAAGAGCTTCCAGTCTGAACACATAGAAAGAGGAAAAAATATAACTTAGGAGTAATAAAGAATGTGACAACAGCAAAAATACAGGGTTTGGTTTTTTGTTTTCCTAGTATGTGATGAATACATAGAGGTGAAAAAATATAAAAAAAGAACACTGGAGGGAGGTAGAAAATGGGGACTATGTTGAAGAGAAGAAAGATCATGTAATAAAGTTATTATGATAAGACTGAGAGAAGGGTAAAGCAAAAATACCAAGTCACTGCAGGCTATGTCTACACAAAACAATGGCCTCTCACTGTTGGCCTTTCATGAAACGTTGGGCCTGACTCACGTGGTACTGCTACCTTTTCTGGTTTAGATTATACTTGGTGATATTCCAAACTAACAAGTAAACAGTTCCAGTCACCTTATATCTTCCACAGATTATTGACATGTGGCAGAAGGAAAGTCCAGTGTAGTTCCCCCATGAAAGGATCATCCAGCTGCAAATGTAGATGGAAATTGCAGGAAACTTGGCCACAAATGAAGTTCAGAAGGGAAGTGTGAATGTAAAGGAAGTGATAAGTTCTTCAGAAATTATGTGGTACAGATACTCATTTTTGTAGATACAGTGTTGGGCAAAAGAATTACCTCACAATGTGCTTCATTGCTTTCTAATTTCTGAAGTAAAGCCTCCCTTGTGTGCAAATAGCTTCTATTTTATTCTACTTATGGCCTGCGTATGCTGTCCTCCCAGGCCCACTTTTTCAAAATTATTTGAGAACTAAGGTCTGAGTTCATCAAGATTTTGTTCTTTTAAAACTTTTATAAACTCAGTTCTAGATGACCATCTCATGCTCATTGCACAGAGAGACTCACAAATTACTTTTTTTAATACTTACCTATTACCTGATCCAAGAAGAAACATTCACATTTAGGTTTATGTAAAATATAGCTAGAACAAGTAGCATTACTTTCCTTTTGCAGTGTCCAGAACACTCATTTAGGTCAAGAAAAACAACGTAGAAGTCCTTCCTCTTATGTGATTTTTAAAATTGTATTTTCTGTGAAGTCCATAAAGAAAATTCTCTTAATACCATACTATAGAACATGTCTCATTTTTTTCCTCCATACTATTTGTCTGTTCAAAGTAGAACAGTTTTAACTAGAGAAAGAATAAGTTCACATTCCTCTCTAAATATTATATCTTTTAGGATTTTCTTCTGGAGATACGGATTAATATCCATAATACCGCTGCAATGAGCATGAACAGATGAGTTTGCTCAGAACCCCTTCCAATGTGACCTTGAATGTTTCCAGGGGTGGGGCATCTACCATCTCTCTGGGCAACCTATGCCAGTGTTTCACCAGCCTCATTGTGAAACATTTCTTCCTTATGTCTAGTCTAAATCTACCCTCATTTAGTTTAAAACCATTACCCCTTGTCCTATTGCAACAGGCCCTGCCAAAAAATCTGTCCCCATATTTCTTATAAGTCCTCTTTAAGTACTGGAAACTTGCCATAAGGTCTCCCCAGAGCCTTCTCTTCTCCAGGCTGAACGCTGGAGAACTGAACCCCATCTCTCTAAGCCCTTCTTCATAGGAGAGGTGTTCCATCCCTTCGATGATTTTTGTGGCCCTCCTCTGGACCAGCTCCAACAGGTCCAAGTCTTTCCTGTGTTGAGGGCTCCAGAGCTGGATGCAGGACTCCACGTGGGGTCTCACCAGAGTGCAGTAGAGGGGCAGAATCACATCCCTTGACCCACTGGCCACGCTTCTTGGGATGCAGCCCAGGACACGGTTGGCCTTCTGGACTGAGAGTGCATATTTGCCGGCTCATGTCCAGCTTTTCATCCACCAGTATCCCCAAGTCCTTTTCGGCAGGGCTGCTCTCAATCCCTTCATCCCCCAGCCTGTACTGATGCCGGGGGTTGCCCTGACCCATGTGCAGGACCCTGCACTTGGCCTTGTTGAACCTCATGAGGTTCACACGGGCCCATTCCTCAAGCATGTCCAGGTCACTCTGGATGGCATCCCATTCCTCAGGTGTGTCAATCACACCACTCAGCTTGGTGTCATCTGCAAACTTGCTGATGCACTCAATCCCACTGTCTATGTAATTGATGAATATATTAAAGAGTACTGGTCTCAATTCAGACCCTTTGAGAAATTTTTCATGCCCATAACTGTGAGATATTTTTAGCACCAATTCTGGTTTTTCTGAAAAAATTTCTAATAATTCACAACTTCTGTGAAGTTTGTCTTGAGAATCTACAAACTAGTATACATTAGGACCTAGGAAAATAATATTATAACAAACATTAACCTTAATTTTTTTCCCTACTAGAAAAGCTCAGATTAGGTTTTATCCAAGACCTAACCAGACATTGTGAATATAGCATAGAGTAAGTTATACTCTTATGTGATTTATCCACATTTTTCCGGGTGCTAAAACTAAGACTTCTTTCTCACTGCTGAAGGAATCTGAAAGTTGACAGCTACTGTCTTTCACCTTGTCATTTTCTTCTGTTCATGTTTATGTACCCATGAGATGTGACAAATAATGATCTAGTTTTACATGATCTTACTGGATGGTGTGAAACTCTTGCGGCTTCAAGGTTATGCATCCACCAAACTCAGCAACTTGAAGATTGTCAGTAAGTTTAATGTTCTGTTAATAGAAGCAGCCGTGTCAAATAATATCTTTCAGACTCCGTTTTAAAATCTGTTAGATGTTTTGCCTGTAGCTCCCACAATAACGCCATTCCCCAAAATTTTTTTAATTTTCCATACAGTTTATAGACATTTGTTTTTGTGATAACATTGCCCTTTAGCTCAAATAGACCTCTCTCTTCCTGTTGTTTACCTCTGCTGAGCTTACTATCATCTGTCCTCCTAGATTTAAGTTCCAAGATCTTTTAATCTCTTCTTTGCATGAAAAGATGTCTATTCCCTAATCACCTTATGCTGCACTGTTTCCAATACAATTCCATCATTCTTCAAGACAGGTGACCAAAATTGCAAGGAGTAATCCATAAGAAGTCTTAACCATAGTCCAGTGTACTTGGGATACATAGCCATCAATCCGAGTCAGAATACCTTACCTGTCATACCAGTAGTGTTTATTTACCTTCCTGGCTTATATGGTATTATTCACTCCCTCAAATATTAACATGATTTGAAACCTTATCAATAATATGCAGATATTTCAACTGTTTATTACTGATTGCACCATATTTTCTAGATAATCTGTACATTATGTTCAGTCTTTTTAAAAACTATGAGTGTTGGGGTTTTTTTTAATAAAACTACCAAATAAATCAACTTTGTTTTTCCTCAATATTCATTCCATCCTCTAATATATCAAATTTTCCTTTTCTTATATTTTAAAGCCAGGAATGGGAACAAAAAGAATTACAGCTCTAACCTAAGATTCCCATTTGTAATACTAGTGTTGACCTCAGAAGAAGTAAGAAAAACTTCAATGTGATATGTTTCATACAATTTGTATTAACTTTACAAAGGCAAGTACTCTCTGGCACAGATACAAAACCAATAATGCTTATCACAGTTGTAATGTTTATACTATTTTGATAGATTCAGACACCAGTAGAAGACATTAACTACTAAAGAAGTATTAAAATTTGAACTACATTACTGAGGATATAGGTGATATTGCAAATAAGCATTTGAATATCTTTTTCTCTGGTATAATATTTTGTTCGTATTCTTGCTAGCTTAACAGGTTGAACACAGAACTACAGAACCTTAAGTATGTAAGTAAGTCTTAAATAAACCAGGACAGAATCCACCCCTTATTCCATACCATTTACATCATGCCCGGGTCCTACACTTTTCAATATATTCCAATTATTCATTATTACTCTTCTTGTCTTTTAATATATACACACAGATACCATTCTCTTAGTCCATGGACCATCACTTTAAAGTGTCTGTGTCCCTAAAAGGACCACAACAGTCCTTTCTGGTGCCCAACATG
>NW_010555457.1:0-38836 GCF_000687285.1 Phaethon lepturus | reverse complement strand
TTAGACTAGATGACCTTTAAAGGTCCCTTTCCAACTGAAATTATTCTATAATTCTATGATTCTAAGATATAACATGCTAATTGAAAGAAGCAGGTAACATACACAGGCAGGTAACCTATTGTGTAGTTAAATATTATGTATGTGCAAAGGTCAAATAAAACTTGCAATATATTACTTTTGTAATTTTGTCTAATTTATTACTTTTTTTAAAAGTAAACTAAAAAAACCACATGATAATTCTTCCTTCACATGGTATCCACATTGTCTCTCACCTGGACAAAATTTTTTAGACCCACTGAAAAAAACCTGCTATTTGAATTAAGGAAATTGAGAGAAGAAAGGGTTGAGGTTAGTGGGATGTGATCTTCTACGCATGGATCAGCACTCAAAGACAGAGATGCCCATTTTGTATGTGCATTTCAGAAACATTTGCTGACTGGTGGTAGCTGAATGGTAATACACAGGAATTTATGACGCTTTGCCATTTTTAAATAGATGCTTTACTGGACACTGATGATATTCTTCATTCTCCCTCCCCTCTAAGTATGACCTTCCTGATTTATCCCTTCTGTTCTCTCTCAGTGGTGGTCTGGTCTTTACTCCATGGTTTCTTTTTTTATCCACATATATCTGCAGCTCTTGATCTTTGTCCCATTGAAGTAGAGATATTTTAGGATTTTTTTTAAATGGGCCAAAATTACACATTTTTTCTCCGTGCACCTTCATAGAAATGCCTGGAATTTTCTGCAGAAAAAACAGGATGAGGCAGATACCAAATATAGAAAGAAGTAATTCTAAATGGATAAATTTATCACGTATAAACAAATGAAAAAAGGTGCTATTTTGGGAAGTGTCAGGCAACAAGGCATTGCTGTTGACCCCACTAATAATATCATGCACACATAACAAGGAAGAGATGCATCAGCCAAGAGGACATTAAAATAAGATTTCCTCCTACTATATTAATTAATTAAGTGTTGTGGTTTTCTTTAGGAGGATCTGTAGAGATATTATTAGATCTGTGGAATTTTATTCATCTGAAACTTCCCAGTGTGAAGGAGTTGTTAGTCATCACTGCAGAATTTGATTTTTATATTTGAATTATTTCCAATTCTGATAATATAATTGAAAAGATCAAAAGCTCTCACACTACAGGCCAATAGGTGTGTTTCCTGGCACACTAGATGAGAGCACAAGGATTTTTTCCTTGGCTTGATCCAGGTCAGAAAAGTGTGGCCAGAATTTAAGATGATGCACACGCTGTTAAGACAAGGCTTTTCTAACTGTCCTATTAAGCCTGATACAAGCTCTCTGAAGCTGGCTTTATGACTACAATACTTGCAGTTTTACTGCTACAAGATGAACTGGTAACTTTTAAAGGTCGTAAGAGCTTGTAAAAGTGGCCTGTCTGTTACACTGAAAGAGGTAGCAGAGAACACATGAAGTACCTCAACACTGAGGTACTTACTACAACATTTTCAGTTCTATTAAATATTAATTATGCACTGAGTAACAGTTCTTTTGCAGAGGAAAACAAAGAAGGAAACAGTATGGAAATAAACAAAAAGATTTGAAAGAACACTGATGAGTAATTTTTTTCTGAGACTTTTCAGGGCGAAAAATAACATTAGAAACAGCAAAGGGTTGATTTTAAGACATAATGCCATTAAGCCAATATTGGTTTACAGATACAAAAAACGAAGGTGGAAAGAAGAGTAGTAGGAAAGTTTTTGATTCAAATTTAGATTCCTTTCAGGTTGAGCAATTTAACTTACTGAATACTGAGAATGATAATGAAAATTACTAAGGTAATTAATTAATTGGAATTAATTGGTCTCACTCGTTCACAAAGTCCCACACATAATTAGGTCTCATGTGAGGATGAGGGTATTCTTTGGTATTACAATATTTCCAGCTTTTACAATTTTAGCAGCTTTTCTTAAAACTCCAGTTATGGAGTATTGTGTTTATTTAAAAAATCTGTGGTTTTCTTTTAAAAAATAGAGACACATGGCTTTCATAGTACAGGGAGATGTGGGAAACATATTATTTTTTTTAAATTATTCCATTCATTACAATGTAAATTTGAAGACTTAAAATAACAGACTGGATTGAAAAAGATTTTGAGTATTAGGGACTCTCATGAGTCTGAAGGGGATACCTTTCCATTACATTGGAAAAACAGTACGTATTTCTGTATTTATTTAACGCAAAGAATATTGTCAAAGAGTCAGAAAATAAATCTCATCATGTAGTAAAGGAAAGATGACACAGCTTTAACTGTAATAACAGCCTATGCTGAGAGGTAGTATTAAATAAAGCTCAGAGAATTTGAGGTTTGGATTCATTTAATATAACCACAAAGTTTGGATAATGTAGAAAAACACCATTTTCACCCAAAGCCAACCACACCCATTCTCAAGGGTACAAAAGCATCCAGAAAAATATAATGAACTTTTAAGATACTTCAAAAAGGATCAGTTCTAGGCCAGGTGAATGTAAGGAGTCAAGTGTCAAGTTGGGGTTTTTATTACTGTTATTTTCTAATCTGGTTCACCGATTCCCTTGATGTGGACAGTTCTCATGCTTGTAATGCAACAGGAATCTTTATAGCTTCCTAATCTTCACTGGGAATTTGTTGTGGTTATCATCAAGGCTGCCTGTTTGCTGTGTTTGTGTGGGAAAACTGTGCATGTGCCCTTCTATGTCCTACGTTCCTGTCACTGTTGCTATAAAACTATCATCATTTTCAAATCCTTCGGTACAGTGTGAGCTCTCTCAGCTGGGGGATTTATTAGGTGTTGTGCTTGCTCTGTGTTTATGAGGTGCAGATAATGAGCTTGGTGCACTGCAAAATTAGAGAGCTCCCATCCAGAAGAACTTTCATCTGTGGTGTCAATGATATCAGCTGCTGTATGTCAGTGAGCTTTCAGGTCTTTCCCCAGGAACCAATTACAGCCAAAGCACTGGATCACAAGAACAAAACAGTTTTGGGGCTCATTAAAACTGAATATTTTTATTAATATACCATAAAACCTATAGGGTAAAACATTTTAGAGCATATTTTATAATTACTAACAATTTAAGTGTTTTTTTGAAATTATTCTAGAGAATGTGAATTTTAAAGATAAATTAGAACATTAAAAAATTTAATGGAGGAGGTATCCTATGTGTAGGAAAAGAAAGGGAAATAGAAATGGTAAAGGAGAATTATTAAGGCATGTTTTTTGATATCACCAGAAAAAAGAACTAAGAGAAAGTTCAGATGATCAAAAGTGTTCCTTGCCCATTTATGGTTTGAAAAGCAATTAAACTAATAATTTAGTGTGTTCACTGTTACTCATTTTTAAGCTGCAACACTTAGAATTATATCTGTGCTTTGATCTCTCTGAAGTTTAGGGATGCCTGAATCCTTGTTTTGGACCAACCACTGGTGTAATTAAAGTGTATTTGATTTGTAATTAATGATACTTACAGCATCTCTTCCTTTAATTATGCATTCTTCTGCCTGCAGAGGTGTACTAGGCCAATGGATCTGAGGGAAAGAAACCCAAACATAAAAAATCATTCAACTGTCAGCCTCATCATATCAATCCAACTTTTCCACTACTTTTCCCGTGAAAGATTCATAGAACAGAATTATAGAATCATAGAACAGCCCAGGTTGGAAGGGACCTCAAGAGATCATCTGGTCAACCTTATGAAGAGAGATCCTTTGTCCTCTTTGTAGCTGCCCTTTAAGTACTTGAATACTGTGATGAGTTTCCCCTGAGCCTTCTCCTCTTCAGGGAGAAAAGACCTAAATCCTTCAGTTTTCCCTTGTAGGGCAGCTTCTTCAGCCCTTTGATCATCTTTGTGGTCCTCCTTTGGACCCTTTCCAGTTTGTTCACATCTTTCTTGAATTGTGGGGACCAGAATGGGACACAGTACTCCAGGTGTGGCCTGACAAGCAGTGACTAGAGTGAGATGATCATGTCTCTATCTCTGCTAGTAATGCCCCTGTGGATGCAGCCCAGGGTCCAATTTGCCTTCCTCGCTGCAGCAGTGCACTGCTGACTCATGTTCAGCTTGTTGTCCAGCAGGACCTCCAGGTCCCTTTCAGCAAGGCTGCTCCCCAGCCACACAGATCCTCGTCTGTACTGGGTGCTTTGGTTATGTTGTCCCAGGTGCAGGACTTTGTACTTGTCTTTATACTTATCATACTGTATATACACTTTTAATTGCATGTTATAAAGTTTAATCAAGTTTCTGTTACTTTTTGAAAATTTTTCAAGTAAAATATTCCAGTTATATTTTTAAATAGCTATAAAAGTTTACAATAAGGTAAGAAATATTTTTGTTGAAACAACTGTTTTACTTAGGGTAACTCAGCAAACTTAATACTAGCCAACAGAACTTAAAGGAAGTTAATGTACAGAACATTTTATATAAATTCAGTACAAATGTTTCTGCTAAATTGTCAGTGACTTTCAACATAAAATATTCATTCTGAACTACTGATTTCCTGCTTTAAGTGACTCTTAGGAGACAAAATAGTTTACAGTGAAGTTAATGAGGGTCAGCAATTAACCTCATGGGAGTAGGATCAGCTCTTCACAGTCAATTACTAGAAGTGAAGTCAAATTACACGTGAGAATTTTTTCAGTTACCTACTGTATAAAATCTATGTTTCATTCCAGATGCATGATTTGTTTGGATGAAAACAATGTTAAACAATGACTGAGCAGACTGGAATGATTACTTCATTTCTTAGAAATTTTAAAAGTGAAAACAAAAACATGTTCACTTCAGTGAAATCAGGCTTGGCTGAAATCAAATAAGTATCAAAACATGAATATCATCATTAAGACATTTTTGTCAATAGTACAATCAGAAATTATTATACTATCTGCAAAACATTTTAAAATTAAGTCCTTCTTCTGCTCGGCTTTTTTTTCTTCATTTTTTGTAATTTTAATAACTTAGTTTTCTTGAAATAATACTAACCCAAGAAAATCTGGGGATAAATTATAAGAAAAGTAAATTTCAAGAAAAATGAGGATAAATTATAAATCCTGGAGGCCTAGTGCTTAAAGCTATATGTTATTCTCGCCAACTTCAGCAGCCTGTCAGTGTTCAGGTCTCAGTGTCCAAATCAGACCACCGATGTCCAGACAACATCTAAATCTTGCAAAGAACCTAAAATTAATCAGAACATTTGTATTCAGTCAGATGGTCTTATAGTCATTTATGTATGATCAGAAGTAACTCTCATCTAGGCTCTGTATTGTTGCTGTGTTATCTGGGGAGGTATCTGAACTCTGCTGAACTCCCATGAGAGCACTCATCCAGTCACTCTGATCACACCATTCCTGGTTCATTCGGTGCAAAACTCAGGGTCCACAGTTGTTTACTTTACTCATTGTCAAGGACTGAATAAGCAACCGAAGTGCGTAAGTCAGGAGATATGAATTCTAGGATCTCTTAAGCCTAAAAGTTTGAAGTCACAGCTTCCACTTCCCAAAGAAATGTTCCAACTAGCAGGCTAAAATGGGGGCTTTTGCCCATGTCAGGTGTAGGTGGCTGTTAGGACCGGAAAAACCACAGAAGGAATAAAACACTTGACTCTGTAACCTAATATTAAGTACAGTGTCTGTAGGTAATTATTTTTGTATTTGGATACTTAGTCCCAGTTCTACTGAAAACATTTTATATACACATTTTCCACTTGAGACAGACTGAATTAAATGCATGCACAAAATTAGGAGAAAAAAGCCAAAGAGGTAACCCAGTGCTCCTGCTTTATCTGGAATGTTGAAAAGCAGCTGCAGTGTAAGCAACAAGAATTTAGCTCTGAGCACAGAATCATAGAATCAGTCATAGAATGGTTTGCATTGGAAGAGACCTTTAAAAATCATCTAATCCAACACCCTGCCATAGACAGGGAAATCTGCCACTGGACCAAGTTGCTCAAAGGCCCATCCAACCTCACCTTGAACACTTCAATGATGGGGCAGCCATAACTTTCTGGGCAAGCTGTTTCAGTGTCCCACCACCTTCATTGTAAAAAAATCTACCCTCTTCCAGTTTAAAACCTTTATCCCTTTCCCTGTCACTACAGGCCCTAGCAAAAAGTCTCTGTCTTTCTTATAAACCCCCTTTTTATATTGAAATGCCTCAATGAGGTTTCCCTAGAGCCTTCTCTTCTGCAGGTTAAACAACCTCAAGTCTCTTGGTCTTTCTTCATAGGAGAGGTGTTCCAGCCCTCCGGTCATTTTCATGCCCCTCCTCTGGACCTCGGATATTGAGCCATTAGACATTGACAATGTCCAATGTCCAACCTCTTTGGACATAGCCATCTAGCCAATTCCTTATCCATCTAATAGTACATCCATCAAATCCATAGCTCTCCAGTTACAGGTAAGAATCGTAGGCCTTACAGAAGCCTAGGTAGGTGACATCTGTAGCTATTCTTTTGTCCACTGATGCAGTCACTCCATTGTACAAGGCCACTAGGTTAGTCAGGCATGATTTGTCCTTGGCAAAGCCATGTTGGCTGTTTCTAATTACCTCTCTGTCTTCCATGTGTTCTCACATATCTTCCAGGAGGGTCTGTTCCATGATCTAATGAGAAGCAGGTGATGTGTGCACAAATCTTTTGCAGAGATGGAGGGCTTTGCTTCCTGGGTGAGCCACCCTAAAAAGTCTCTGTCTTTCTTTTAAACACACTTTTTATATTGAAATGCCTCAATGAGGTTTCCCTAGAGCCTTCTCTTCTGCAGGTTAAACAACCTCAAGTCTCTTGGTCTTTCTTCATAGGAGAGGTGTTCCAGCCCTCCGGTCATTTTCATGCCCCTCCTCTGGACCTCGGATATTGAGCCATTAGACATTGACAATGTCCAATGTCCAACCTCTTTGGACATAGCCATCTAGCCAATTCCTTATCCATCTAATAGTACATCCATCAAATCCATAGCTCTCCAGTTACAGGTAAGAATCGTAGGCCTTACAGAAGCCTAGGTAGGTGACATCTGTAGCTATTCTTTTGTCCACTGATGCAGTCACTCCATTGTACAAGGCCACTAGGTTAGTCAGGCATGATTTGTCCTTGGCAAAGCCATGTTGGCTGTTTCTAATTACCTCTCTGTCTTCCATGTGTTCTCACATATCTTCCAGGAGGGTCTGTTCCATGATCTAATGAGAAGCAGGTGATGTGTGCACAAATCTTTTGCAGAGATGGAGGGCTTTGCTTCCTGGGTGAGCCACCCTAATCAAAACGCTAATATGTAACAGGAGCTACCCTCTCTCCCTGTAACTACCACTGCTGCTAGGTATGTGCTTTCCAAAGTGACTACTGCACAAAACCTTCTCCAAACGAAGCCCTGGTTCTGTGTTGGTTCAACCATATGTGTTTCCTATTGGGATGCTTATAATGGCTTATCTTAGCAAAAGATGCCTAACAGAGGAATAAGACAGACGGACATCTCTGTAAGTTTTCCACAGGTTGTGCAGAAAATGTATAGGAATCTATCTTAGATGTTAGTAGCAAATTATCTACCCCTAAGGGAAGCCCATGTCAGTTGCCTGAAGTAGTAGGGTCTGAACTATGACTTTAGTAATACATATGAGTCTCCTGAAGAAGCTTTTTTTATCCAGAAATTATTATTTAAGACTCAACTCTTTCGAGGCTTATGAGCCTTAACATAAATGAGCATTAAGTTTTTAATCCCTTCAAGATTATTTTAGACTAGAGACTAAGAAAACTTCTGCTTATCAGATTTTGCTACCATAACAAATTTCAAAATTTGATTTTACATGCAACTTGGGTCTAAGCAGAGTAGTAAAAAATGTGTATAGTAAAAAAAATACTCTGCAAAAAGTAAAAAACATATTTTATTCTTTTTAATCTTGAAATCTTCATGAAGATTTCTTAGGTCAGTAAAACATCTGAGAAGAGCTGTTGGGTCTGTTCTGATCATTTGCAAAGTAATCTATAGTGGCTCAATGCAGTAATACTTTACCAAGATGTTCTTACTGTACTTAATTATATTTATGTAATTATTGCTGTTTGCTTAAAAAGCGTAGGATAGGATATGTTTGCACTGTATGGAAATCCAGATATTAATCAACTGCAATGGTAGTCTTTAAACTGCCATGTATAATTTTTCTTGATGTTTATACTTTGAAACTACAGCAACTGCCAGCTTTAACTTTGAACTGATTCTTTGCCAGGATTACAATCTTTTGGCAAGCTGTCAATAACTATTGTTGGGAAATTTTCCTGTTCATCTGGACTGAAATAACATCACACTAACATACATTTCACTGGGCTGTGTGCTTGACATAATTATTGTCTTGGACATAATTTTTCAAAACTTTTCATCCCCACAGATTACTGTGAAGTAAATTTTTAACTTGCCTGTTTAGTGATGTTTTCTCATCTTGCACCATAATATTATCATCCTTGAGACCTGGATAATGTAATTTTAGCACTGTATTTAAAAGACAGGGAAAAGCTACTTTTAAATGTATTCTTCATGGGAAAAAATGGAATTATAAGGCAGTACAGACAACAGCTACTGAGCAAATTCAGATGGGGAAAAACTTTAATTGGAGACGGAATGCTAATTAGTGTCTCCAAACAGCTTCTCTATTCAGTCACTAGTCTCAAAAAAAAGGACGGCATGTCTAATGAAATCTAATTTCAAGAAATTATGTAAACTTTACAGCACTTTAGGCCAAAATAGACTACCGTGTGAGCTAGTTTGAACTCTAGTGTATGACAGAGCAATTAAGCAATTCAACTATCCCACCTCTGGTTTAAGTCAATAAATAGTGCTTAATTAACACATAACTTGTGTTTGGCTGAAGCACAAATTCTGCAAAAATATCAGGTTATCACTGGATATTAAAAATATATATATATATATATGTATCAACAACTACATAGCCACCTTGCCTCTTGGGAGGTAGTTCCAATGGATAATCAAACTCACGGTTAAATTTTGTGCTTCTTATTTCAGTTTGAATGTATGCACAAACCTACATGGTTTCCAAAAGAGGCGTAAGCAGGCCCTGCTCTTGCAGACCTGTGTTCAGCCAGCTCTGCAGTGGAAATACAGCTAGCTTCCCTAGGGGCAGGATATATTATGAGGGTTCTATAGTTTATTACAAGAGATATAAATCCTAATCTGGAGCTATCTCATACTAGATCAGAAACAGCACATTGAAATCTGCCTGCACAAGCCTGTTTACAGAAGCAGGAAGGCTTCTCTTGAGAGAAAGACCTTCAGGAGCTCTTTGAAGAAAAAGCTAAGAAGAAGGACTACCTGTAAGGAGTTTGTGGGCAAATAGGAAGTACAGTTTATTTCCACTCCAACAAGAGATGAAAAGTAGAACCAAAGGTCATCCTTCTCTATGAGCTGTTAGATCAGTGGTGGTGAACTACTGGCATTGGTTCAAGTTTGCTGTCAAAGATCTACTCTGGCACCAATTACAGTGAACTGAAATACTTTTAAAAATATGTTTGGCACCAGATATCAAAGTTAGTTCTCTATCAGTGTGTTAGATCATTACAAGCCTTAAAGACTTTGGATCAAATCCCAAATATGTGTAAAGTTTTATTCCAAAGGTGGTGTCAAAGGGAATGAGATCTTAGCTAAAGCAAAGGTCACATGGAGGGTACCTCCAAAGCTTTGGCTTTACACAAGGTTCCGAGTACTTGTATGGCTTTAATTCTCTGTAAATATTGATAACCACATTTCATAATCTCCCTCATTCTTGCTGTTAGTGTTAGGGCATTCTTCATACAGAAACCAAAGCATGCGAGTAACTTTGTTTTGAAAACTTATGGTAATATATGTTTAATATTATAAGCAAGACAGTTTTTGTGTGTATTTATGAAATGAGAGATACAAAGGGTACAAAAAATGCAAAGTAGGCAAAGGAAATATCATTTGACCAATGGAGAAGTGAGAATCTGTCCAAGATGGCATGGAAAGTCTATGCCACAGTTAAGAGCTCAACCCAAATCTCTGGATTCCTCAACCAATGCAAGAATGACAGTAGTTTCCTTCCCTGGAAGATTTTTCCCATTTTGTATGTATCTTTTCTTTACTGGATTTGAAAAGTGGTCAGGAAAATGCTTAGAAAAAAATACGCTTAGAATAATGTTGGTAGACATATACACAAAGAGATAATAGACTACATGAAAAAGGCATTAATTTACCCTTCACGGAATGACAGAATCACAGAATTACAGAATCACAGAATCACAGAATCACAGAATCACAGAACAGTAGGGGTTGGGAGGACTTCTGAAGATCATCTGGTCCAACCCCCCTTCCAAGACAGGATCACCCAGGGCAGGTTGCACAGGAATGCATCCAGTCGGGTTTTGAAGGTCTCCAGAGAAGGTCACTCCACAAACTCTCTGGGCAGCCTGTTCCAGTGCCCCCTCACCCTCACAGTAAAGAAGTTTTTCCTCATGTTGAGGTGGAACTTCCTGTTCTGCACTTTATGCCCATTGTCCCTCGTCCTGTCACTGGGCACTACTGAAAAGAGACTGTCTCCATCCTCCTGACAGCCACACTCCAGATATTTATAGACATTGATGAGGTCCCCTCTCTCTCAGCCTTCTCTCCTCCAGACTAAACAGTCCCAGGTCTCTCAGCCTTTCCTCATATGAGAGATGTTCTAGTCCCTTAATCGTCCTTGTAGCCCTCCGTTGGACGCTCTCCAAAAGTTCCCTGTCTCTCTTGAACTGGGGAGCCCAGAACTGGACACAATACTCCAGATGAGGCCTCAGAGTGCTGCTTTGTATTTGAAAACTGAAGAAAATTGAACCTTAAGGAAAAATGTAGTCTATTAAATCCAGATTTATAGGATGCATACCTCATATGCATCACAAGTTGAGTGTTTTTGGAAATGCTGGTTTACTTTGGCAGCCTCAATGGCAGGTCTCAATGCAAAGGCATTTCATGTCCACTAAGCATTTTGCTGTTTTTCTTTGGGGGTCTTCTAAAACGCTTGCTAGAACTGAATTATTAGATCATTTTACAGAAGAAGGAATACATCTCTGATTGGGAATGGGTTTTAATTTGGTTTTTAGAGATCATATTCATATTCCAAATTGTGGAAATAGGGATGGCAATGAATTAAAACACATAAACTGTTTTCTAGAACACAGAAGACGAAACACATCTATGCAAATCTGCCCCAAAGCTACCAACTTTGTGAAACATCTCTTGCTGCTAGTGACTCATCCTAATTTCCAGAGGATAAACCCCAGGAACTTGCGTCCACTCTTATACTTTCATTAGGTTATAACTGGTGTTTGAGATTTATTAAGTCTTTAGTCTGAAAGAAAAGGTCAAAGGCTAACCAACAGTTAAAGGCAGATTAATGAAGAACTTTGGTAATAATGAATCAACCAGTCTCTCAACTCCAGGAACTTCCCTCAATGTACCTCAGTAATTAAGCTCTTGTATAACAGAAATGTCTCATTCCACACTTTTGCTGATAGTGCTGTGGGACAATCAAGTTTTCCCTAGCTATCACTGAATGGGATCTGCAATGAGCGAACGCTGGGAAAAGGGAAAAAGATCATGACATTTTATTCAAGGGAGTTAAGTCTCAGTGAGGTCATGTTTCCAAACATGCTAGGTCAAGCTCAATTTATTCCAGGTTCTCATCTTTTGCACATCATAAAAACAGGCAAGCAGGCAAGAAGAGCTTCCATTAATTTGTTATGCTCTGCACACAGGTCTCAAGACAGTGTGTATGGTTTCAGAGTAAATGGCTGATCTTCCATCTAAAAACAACAAGAAGGAGAGCAACAAACTTCAGGAATATGTCCAGATGGGATAATGGTGGTTGGACAGAAGCATGAAGTGTTCTGTCTTGTCATCTTTCCTCATACAGATTTACTGCCAAAGGGGGAAGAAGAGAGGGGGAAAAAAACTTTTTTTGTAGAAACAACTGCTTCCTAAATGTTTTCATATCCCTGAGCTCTAATATCTTGTCACAGGATATTATTAATTTTTATCAAATGAAAAAGGAGTTAACTCATATCTCGCTGTGGAAGACCAAAGCTCAGAATGTAACATTGTTCTCTGAGGAGTTAAAAAATTTTTTTTTTTTTTAATGTAGACAAGTTTTCAAATGTCCTCCCTGAGTATATCCATTTCCCCATATCTAGAATTGCCTTTCCCCAACTGTTTATAAAAAGGATAAAGCATATTATATCTGTTCACAGTAGAGGAACATGCTAATTACACTTGGAGATAAGCAAGGTGTTAGCATGAGGATAGTGATATTCACTTACAACAAGGGGGCAGAAAGAAAATAATTTGGAACATCAGTGGTCAGTGCAGTATGGAAATCAAGAAAATCATATTTCTCCAGAGGGGCTTTATTTGCTCTCATTTTTTTATTCATTTATTAATTTGAGAATGAATGAAAATGTATCAAAATACTTTGGGGAAATTTCAAAAAGTAGATAAGGAAAAATCTGAAATATTTCAAGACGTTGTTTATCCACAGTCAAGACGGTTGGGGCAGAACTGATTAAGGAAGCCAAGACTCATATCAACTCAAACTCTCCACTTCAATTGCCAGTTTGGCAGTCAGCTGTCATTTCTATGATGTATCAGTCTCTGTGGCAGGATTATGACTTAAACCACCTTTCTCCCACAGACCACTGAGTAGCCTTCAAATGCCACTTTCAGAAACTATGTAATAGCACCTCTGGATCAAAGTCAATACAAAATCCAGTTTCTAAAGAAGGCTAAAAATTAGCTGCATGGTTTATGTTGCTGTTGAATACCTTGTATAATTTATATGCTTTTAGTTATTTATTTATTTATTTATTACATTTTCTCTTTTGCTGTGGAAAACTCACCCACAAATACTAGGGAGAAATTATGTCTTGATAGTATAGTGGAGATACAGAAATCAGGTACGAAAAAAGTGTGCGATGCTCTAAACATCTGTAAACATGCTGAAAAGCAGTGAGAAAGAACTATATGTCCTCCAGACCGCTTCACCTAGAGTGACCCTTATGGGTTATTAGTGGGGAAAATAAGGTAATTAGTAGGGTTTTTTTAAATATAAGCATGACCTTAAAGTTTGTGCACAAAACATCTGCAAAATCTCCATTATCTCATTTCCAGTCATGCAAACTCTGATAGTTTGTGCTACACATTATAACACAAAGTGACTAATATATATAGCTTTTTACTCCACCTGTCGGTAGTTGTCGCTGACTCGATCCAAACTGAGGGAATACAAGAGGTCTCTTCCTCCCACAAACAGTCGCTCTTGATACTCATCCAGCAGCATGATATGAAGACCAAGATATCCAAATGGGCTATGAAAGACTGACGTCCTGTTTAAATCCCAGAGCTCTGAAATACAATTAGAGTGTGCGTGATAAGTACAAAACAGCTTAGCTTTCATGGCTTCATTTTCATATCCTCTTAGGGAACTAGACAAGAAGTTTTGGGACATTAAAATGCTACTCGTATAATCTTTGAGTAAGAAAGAGACACAAAACACTTGGGAACAATTTTCAAAATGGGGTAGCTCTCCGGGAGATTTGTGTATGAATCTTTACATCATAATCTTTGTGCTCAACATACCATGAGATGTTAAATAAGTTTTCTCCTGAACATTTTCTGAAAAGGAAAAAAAAAGTGTTTAGGACCTGAAGTACAAACAGGAAGAAATTAATGAACTGATGGAAACTGAAAAAAATTACTGGAAATTTTCTCCTTGTCTTTCCCTCAGGCATGTCAAACTGCAGGTTTTTGCTGTACACACAACATTGTTCTGGTTTTGTTTTTGAGGTGACGGGGTTGTTTGTTTTAAACCCAGCACTGTCTCCATGCAGTTCGCTGAAAGAGTTGCCACTAATTTGAATTAGAACAGTATGAAATCTGTAAAATGAATACTCATAATTTTCCAAGTGATTACTGATTTTGTTGAGAAATACCTTGGCCAGTTAAGGGGAGCTGGGGCTTAGCTGCATGTGATCAAGGCTAAAGGGACTTCTACAGAGAAAGGGAAATTCATTCCGGGTAATGTTGCAGAAACTTGGAATCAGGCCTCAGGAAGAAAGAGAGAGGCAAGCACAAGGGTCTCTCTGCACGCTCAAGCAGATGGTGCAGAGCACGACTCAGCCCGGAGCAGGTCAGAGGCTGAAAACTGTTTTGCTATCAAGAAGTCTCAAAAGAAGTCATTACAAAGAGTACCTTAGGACTGCCTCCAAAACAGTGGAGCTGGGACTGGGTAAAAGGAACTATTTTGCTATGTCTATATTGTGGCAAATTGTTTTATTTTGAAGAAAAAAATCACTCTTGCTAGAAGCAACTAAATTCCTTTTACCTTATCCCCATAGCTATGTCTAAGCATAACTTTTCCAGTTGTTTGGATGTGGCCCAGCAGCTGATGTTGGAAGAAGTTGGATTGTCCCAGGGCTAGTGAAGACAACAAATGGGCCCTCATCCAGTTTGGAGTGGAGGCTCCAGGTCACACGCCACACCGGCAGTTACGTTCATTTGTCCATGCTACACCTTGTCAGTCACATAGAGGTCACAGCTGGTCTTCTGCATGAGGACTGCTTATGTCAGAGAAAGTCCTCGCACAGGTCTGTAACTTGGGATGCCATATATGCCATCCATATATGCTGTGGTTTTCAGAAACTGAAGTATATCTTTAACCTGAACATGCAGCCTCATAAGGTACCCAAATTTAAAACCACCAAAAATCATAGTCTTTATTAAAAATTTATCCTGTGTTCCCTTATGAAAGGGTGTTCCAAACCAATAAGATTTGAAATATATATTTGAATTCAAATTTACCTTGCCCAGAAAAAGATCTAACACTACCAATTTTCCTCATGAGATATCTTATATCCTGAAGTATAGAAAAGAGAACAAATATTTTGAGCCATGGCAAAAAAATTAGCATTCAATGAGGATATTAACTTAATCAAAAAAATTGCCACATTTTTTTTTCTTTTCAATTATTATATATATTGTGTCTGTGATGATAAGGGAATTTAATAATAGGATAAATATGTTTTGTTGCATTTGTTGACTAGGTTTGATTCAGGTCAACAGGAGCTGAAAGCAACTGTTTTCTGAAAGCTGTTTCTCTAGATGATAAAATTTCTATCAAAGGAGTCATACTAGAACTTCAGCTTCACAACTGATTTATTTTCTGAGATATCTTCAGAAAGAATCTATTCATTAAATAGTTGTGGAGAATATTATTAATATCTAGGCTTTCCATAATATTTTTTAACAGTAGAGGTCAACACACTTTGTACCTGGGTGTGACTGGCCTCTTTAACAAATGGAAAAACTAAGTCACAGACAAGAGCATAATGATGAACAGAACAAGAGTCTGTTTTGTCTAAGCTTTGCATACTGACCAGTGGACATACATACATTTTTTGACAGTGATACACTCAGCACAAAACTGCATAGCAGTGTGGAAATAGCGCTTTCAAAGCAAGCTTCTCTTGTCAAGAAAATCCAGCAGATTGCTGTTTCAGAAGAACATCGCTTGTTTGTGATCAAATTAGAAACAGGATGAAAGCAGAACAGAAATGTTCTTCTGGTCCTAAATAAAGCCACTTTTTATTTGCAAGAGTATAAAACACCCAATACATTTTATTTTTCAGTCATTCTTGGAGATAAAAGAATTGCATTTTAAATTCTAGTCATATACAAGCCACAAAAGGATACTGTGGTAGCTTCTGATTTATTTCCATGTTGTCCCGAAGGCAAATTTTTCATAAGTGAGACACCTCTTTACATTGATCAGAGATATCACTCACGTGTTCTCAATGAGAACACAAGACACAATGAACAGTCTTCTACCTGATCACATAAACTAGTAACTACTCATGTAAGACAGTCCTGCCAAGTACACCTGCAACCCTCATTATCTTAAATGAATGTTGAGAATATTAAACACCTTTCAAGATCAAACTTGTAAAAAGAGATATTTCTAGGACTACCTCCAGCAAAGCTATACGAGCATGTTTTTGCCGTAGGTGTAGAGACAAGCACAGAAGTGAACCTGGCATCTGGAAGGGCTGGAAAACACCAAGCAGTGGGACCTGGGGAGTGATTTTGTTACTGAAGCACAAATGTACTAGTAATATGTAGTTCCTTTGAAAGGTACTAGGATTTCTGGACATTGTAGGACACCTGAGTTATTAGTATAGTGTAGACAAATAGGATACAGCTCCTCCTGAATGCCGGGAGAATGGGTGGGATATCGGGGAGTTTGAAATGGCACTAGATGTCTGTCATTTCTCAGCAACTGAATCTCACCATGATCTTAACATAAATGACCCAGGTTCTAGAGCAGTAGAATGTTATCCATGTGCTATGCCCCTTCAGCAAAGCTAGTCGGCTTCAACGTAGCACTGCAGGAATCCAGCTGTACTGCTTCCAGACTTGAGCTGCTGCAACCACAGGTTGCACAGCCTGCACACTCATTTAGTGAATTGCTAGTTCATGGATGGTTGCACTTTGTAATATTGAGATACCCTCAGTCATTTAAATCAAGACACAATTGTGAGTGAAACACTTAAATTCAAAACTCAAAGCAACTTTCCCCGAAATCTACCCTCAGTTTCCTTGCAAAAGATTATGCTTGCAAGGGTCGCCTTGTGACTGTAGACTCTTCTAGTTGTCAAGAGTTGTGCTCCTGGTCATGCCCAAACCCTTAATATGAAAAATTCAGTTTCTAGATCATACCTACACTTGAGCATAACCCAAAAAGAGGTGTTTATTCTACCTAATACTAGGTTTTAATAGCTATATTTATGCTAAGCACATCTAGCATACTTACAAGATCAGGTACAACCACAACTTTCTTTGACAACCTGGCCAGAGAAAATAGAGTGCTGCCTAATGTTTTTAAAATATTCTAGTAGCTAAATTGGTCACCTGAGGAATAGCAGACATGAGTTCAATTTCCCTTTCTAAATGATTGAAACCCAGATCTTTCTCCTTCCATAAAGAGGTCTAATCACAAGCTATTAGCTACTAGATTGGTAGGAAAGGATGGATGCTTTCTCCATTTGCTGTTGAAGCTGTGCAACAAAATATTTAAGCTTCAGGAAGACTGAACAAGCAGTAGCAGGACTTTAATTTAGTAGTTAAATTGCTTTTGTGGGAAAGACATTCTGGTTCTAGTGCTCAAAATGCATTTTACACTAAACAGTGGACAAAATGTGTGTTCTAGCACATGGTCTAGAAACTCTCGGCTCATCTTTCACATAAGAATGGCTAAGGATTTCAGCTGGGTAAAACCTTTCTTTTATGGTGTTTTTATAGATTTTTGTGACACAAAGCCCTTGCTCTATAAAGATCCTGTGTAAAGGAATAAAAAGCAAGAGAAAAAGAGGATGAATTGTTCAGGAAGAATGTATTGTTAGTGCTCAACACACAGGACAAAAGCGAAAAGACCATTCCTACTCTTATCTTTTGGGAAAAGCAGAGCTTCAAGTTGCCTGGGTGTACTGATCTCCAAATTTGAGAAAATGTTATTCAGCTTTTGTACTACAGTGTTTTTGCATTTTAATCTAAAAGCTCAACATCATAACTAAAACTACACTATTACAGTACAAACAATTTTTTACTCAACAAAGGGCGGACTGCTTCAATATTTACACATTGCTATATGGCACTTCACTCACCTGTGAAAGCATTAAAGCAAGTCTGGACATATAGATTACATTTCCCAAGAGAACAAATCTTATTTCTTGCTGTTTTAAATGCCGAGAAAAAACCTGAAGGTTTATCTGTCTGCCAGAGCTTGCTGACAAACGTTCAGACTAATCTTCCTTACCACACTTTCTCTTAGGATATTAAATGCAAAAACTTCATTGCTGCTACACAGCAGCCAGGCTATAGTGAGTTCTCCTGGATAACAAGCTGTCAGAAATTAGGCATGTAGTGAATAAGATACAACTTTGAACCTTGAATACAGACAAATATCCCTGTAGATTTTTTTTTTTCCTCAGGGAGTGAAAAAGCTGCTGTTGCCTTGCTCTGTTTTTCATAGCATTATATCGTCACAACTGCACAACTCTATTGCTTTTGCCCTTTTTTGCCCTCATAAAAATCTTTGGTTCCCCTTTTAAATTCTACAGAAATATAGTCTCACCTCCCACACTATTTCATTCTGCAGAACATTCTTCCAGAAAAGATGTTTTCCAGGTGCAGGGCACTGACAAATGAGTCTGGCACTTTGAAGATGTTGAGTGCGTAAGGTGGACGTGTCAGTGCTGCTTTACAGGAAGAGGTAACAACTGGGGTTGCCTTCTGCCCCCGCCAATAACGTAAAAGGCCACAGATAGAAAGTCAGTGAACACCTGGATGACAATTTGTGTTTCCAATTACTAGCATTTATTGGTCCTGGAATATAAATATTAGAGTGGAACAAGTTTTATAAGTGTGGTTTGTTTGGGGGTTTTTTTGGTGTTTTTTTGGGGAGCCTTAGGTAATTTTAGTTAGTTCAGCTTTTTGCTATATAGCTGAACAGGTGATAAGTGAAATCTGCTTATATGTGACAAGAAAGGCACAGAAACAAAAATAAGGAAAAACAAAAAGGAGGCATAGGTGAGAGCCTGAAATATGAAACACAGTTTACAAACTACAGGTTAAGAGTATCATTAGGCAACGCAAATATCCTTCAGTTTTAAACCAGCAGTACTTTAAGGCAGATTATTATTCAAGGGTACTCTAAAGAGTCATCCATCACAAGGACAAAAATATAATATTACAACTGATTGGATCTTTCTGAAATGGTTAAGACCTCTAACTGGCAATATTCTGGATAAACTTGGTAACAGAAGGCAGAGGTTTTCTTCTCTGGGAAAAAAAATAAAGACTAAAACTCACCTCCAAAAACTAGGCTGTTGAGCAAGAGTGAGTTAGCAATTTTTAGTTTCCTGTGCTCACAGTCATCAGTCATCAATATTGCTGCAAAAATAATGATAGAGTCGCCATAGTGATTGCCAGGTAGTGGAAGGATATACTAACTTGGGTGATCCAGCAAGCAACTAAACCAGTTGAGCAATAGAAAAGGGGACAGTGTAAACTGGCCAGAGATGACTGAAGTCAATGCTGCCACATGAGGTTTGCTAGTAAATCTGAGCCAAGAACTTTAAAGGCGGAATTAATTGCAAATAGCAAACTAACCTAAAAGTCTTGATAGTAGTAATGCTGAAAGTTGCCACTATGCTTTTAAAACACAGCTCCTAATATACTTCAGTATCTTTTTTGGGGAAAACAAGTCAGTAGGAGATAAACTGAAAAGGCTGCGAGGGAGACTGAAGTATGAACTTTCACTGCTTGAGGTTTTATCTGTGTGGCTGCCAGGCAGATGCCTCAGAAACTTGTTAGGGTAGGAGACGGAAAGCAAAGTCTAGAAATGACAAGTAAAAGTTATAACTACTCTTACATGATTCAACCTCTGCTCTTAACAGCAGGTGAGTTTGGCTACCCAGCTATATTTGGAGAATGTAATTGGCTTCATGAAGCGAGCTGGTGCAGCAAAGTACATGAATAACTTCGTTTGTTTGGAGCTCTTCCTCTGAATGCTCGGATCTAGTGATGAAGTTTAAATTATAGTGAAAACTTCAAACAAAGAACTTTACTTGTGATTTCGTTTAAATTACAGAGGCAAAAGTTTCTGAAATTAAAAGGTACGGTTTGGGCGGACAAGAATATTTTCGATCTGTATGCAATACAAAACTCTCTTCTCTCTTTTTTCTAAGAATATTGGAAAAACCTGTAACTGGAACATGCAGTAAAACATAGGGTATATTTTTGGTTCTTCTACTTCTATTCAGTTTATGGCAGAAAAAATTCAGTGGAACTTGAAAGTCTTTAACACAGCTAATCACGTTAGCTCATGGCCTAATCCCTGATATTTCCATTTCAAATTATTATATGTCACCTATATACTGTGACATACATACAATCTGTCACATCTAGCAATTATTTAGTTTTTCTTCCCTGCTGGCAAAATAACATACTCGATTAGTCCCACTATAATTGATCTGACTTTAGTTACTAAACAACAGAAATATAATTATAACAAATCTACCAGGGTTTATAGTACTGATATGCTACATACTGCTTAAAAAGCAAAGTGCATGCTTACACAGTATTTCATAATGTTTCTAGTTCTTGCTGGAAACTTCTACAGTGTACATCAAATTAAAAATAATCACATATAATCTTCATACAAGCTAGGTTTACTTCGATTTTAAGGTTCATTTCTAGAATTACATGCCAGTCCAAGAAAAAATATCTGATATTCAATTTAAGGTTACTAATTCTTAAAAAGAAATTCATTGTACTGTAATAATATCTTGGTATTTTTGGTATTTAATAAAACCTACCTAGTGATGATGGCCAATTTACAGGCTTAGAAGAAAACTTCTTTGTAAATCAGCTGAAAACATTTACAGTACCTGCTTAGCAGTAGTGTATGCTGAACAGCTACTTGTTTTCTGACAGTAATACATATTTCTGAATTTCACAATTTCTGAAGCTTATTGTTGATTAATTACATCAGTAGTAAGTTACTATGGCTTCCAATAGAAGGCCTAACCCAGAGCTCACCTGCCATTTTTCTCAATTATATTAATTAACTTCGAGCTAAGTAATCACACCAATATAGAAGAAATAGATATGAAACAGTATATGAATAATAGTTTTTCTCCTGTATTTTATCTGAATGTGAGAAACAACAGACAGGGAATCAGCTCAGAATGAGAGGAAGTCTTCATAATTCCAATGTTAAACTTTTATTTAAAGGATGATTTCTTCCATGCATTCACAACATGTTTTGAGTGATAAAATTTAATAATTAGTAATAATAATTCAGTCAACATTAATTTTCAAATATTTTGAATTCAACTTAGTATATTGATTCCATATCTGTTCCCATTTACCTGGGATATTCCTTGCAGAGTGATGAACCACTTTTTTTTTTAATTCATTTTGGTGTTAGCAAATTTGTGGCATGCATTCAAACAAATTTCCTATGGCCAGGTTAACATATTCCTTATACCAAGGACTCCATTATCAAAAAAATTTGCTTAGCTTTCCAGTGTGATTTTTCTTGGAAGAGGTACATACGTTGTTCTCTGACAACGCAGTTCAATAATGCGGTTGTGATAGAAAATATGAAAACATAGTGATTACTTATGCAAAAGGCATAATACCATTGCTGTTACAAGTCCCCAGGTCTCAGTCTAAGGTAGAGTAGATGTTTATTCATATGAGCAATATTAAACCATTATAATGTGGCTGTTTAAAATTCTCTAGTGACTTCAAAACCCAATGATCCTCATCTCTTTAATAAAATATTTTTAGTAGGTGATAATAAGTGATGATGTTGTGGATAATAAAAATATTTATTAATGTTAAAAATTCTTTTTTAAACATAGAATGCACGATAGAAAGCTTCAAAAATGTGTTTGTCTGTAAAAACATTCCAGCAGAAATATAAATTGGAAATTTTTTAAATGAAATTTATTTTAGTCTAAGGATGACACAAGCATCCATGAAGTAGTCTTTGAGCACATTATCCACTTCATCCAATGTATTTCTAAGGAAGCAAGCATATAAAGAGATGTCATCTTTAAATTATACTCACAGAAGATATTTTACATTATGTTTAATAACTTAATAGTGTTAACAAGTGAAAGAATCGATTTATGAAACTCTTGAGTTTTAGAAGATACATATGGTTCAAATAATCACAGCCCTCTTCTGATGAAACACAGACAGTCCAGTCTCTTGAGGACTTGATTTATTAAGGAGTACCATTTACTACATGCTTATTACCACACCAATCTGGGAAGGGTAGAATTCTTCCTACGGAGAGATGTAGTGTTTTGACAGAAAGAGAATCTGGTGCTTTCATTTAAAACGAAGATGCCAAAAGTCAGGGTTTTTGCTATTCAAAATGACTGTTAAATTGAATTTCCTTTGAAAAAGACGGATAAAAATGAGCTATCATCTCATGAGATTTTCAGGGGCATATGCTCTTGGACAGGATGGCATGTGATTGACAGTATATGTAAGGCTATCTGGAATCACCGACGTGATAAAAAACAGAATGAAAGAGAAAGGAGGCATTGTAAGAAAAACAAAAGGCAGAGGGAAAATTGAGACGGAAATAACTAAAAAGATGAAAGGAAACTTTCAAGGTATTTTTTTCTCCCAAATCAATTACTCACAGCAGATGCAGAGTGAGGGATAATACTCCATAGGTAACTTTAGAAAGATTTGCCACACCTCACAGACTGAAATAAACTAATGTTCTACTGAGCACAACAACTCTAAACAACAGTGAATGCATTTGTGTAGAAATAAGTACATTGGTACCCCAAAGTCTGTTGTATTTAATTAAACAGAATAACTTCTCTGGAAAGATTTAATTCACAAGAAGGACACAAGTATTCAGCTGCTAAACATCAGTGGCTTCAGAAGACCTACCTAATTTGAGTTTACTAGCACTAACGTAGCTAAGGTTTGGTCCTGTTTTTCCTGATATGTCCCAAATACTTTTAAACATTAATGAAAACGGAATACATTAAAGGTGTGTTTGTTGACTTTATTATAATTATGTTATCTTTTTTATTATGAGACAGATTTTTATGAAAGAAATCAAGCTCTTATATTGTAGGTAGGATGTCATATTCAGCTTTTGTTTACTTCAAAGTCAGTTGTCTATTTAAAGATATTTATCCAGCTGTCTTTTTTATCAGACAAGAGAAAGAGGGATTCCCAAATAAGAATTTTAAATTCCTTTATAAAATAATCTAAATGCATATAATCAAATAGTGGTAATTTCTATACTCCAAATTTTAAGGAATTCTATTAAGTTCTAGATACATAATTAAATGTAGCTGGATTCCACCCCAAAATGCATTCTATACATAAGCTAAGGTTGTACTTCGTCAGTGTTTGCAATTTTAAACACTACAGCGAAGGGCAACATGGAGAAATAATTGTCTCTAAGAATCTTGGTTGTCTCTACCGTTTCTCCCTCAGTATGCCTAATTCTCTGTAAAATGCTGGTTAGATTAAATGTCTTGGAAGAAAGAGACAGAGAAAAACTTGATTTGAATAACTTGGGACATATTTGAAACCTTTCAGAATCAATAATGCTTTGCAAATATTAGCATTCAAAACCAGAGATATGCGTCTGTCATTTGACTTTGAGCTGGTAAAACTCAACAGAGTTGATCTTAAGTAGTAGAACTAGAGGAAAAAAGTCAATATTAGGCAGCTATTAATGATCACATAACTATTAGGAATTGTATTACACTTGTAATTACAATTGTAATCACCGCAAATTATCCTTAAACCTTCACAGATATGTGCATGCATCCTCCCCCTCACATATTATTTGTTCATGGCAGATTTTGCAAGGCAGGGGGAAATCCCAGTGCTTGTTTAGAAGTTTATTGTACATTTGACATAAATAAAATAAATCTTTTCTCATGGTAAATCTAACAGAGCATCATGGAGAATCTCACAGAGAATCAGAGTCAGACAATAGACCCTACTGAATTTCAGATGTAACTAACTTGTGCTCCTAAACCCTTGAGATGCTTTTAGAAAAATACCTAGTGGTAACAAAAGCCCTGTCAGACTGTAGAGAAATCTACATGTAGAGGGAAGAAACAATCTCCCCGAATTACAAGTAACATCTCAAAAATCTCATTTGACCTCATGATAACCATAAAAAAAGCACTTTTTTTTATGGTTATCATAAAAAACTCTTCTCCCTTCAAAATGGAACATTGTCTCAGTATGACTCTGTCACGATTCATTTTGCATAGTATGTATAAACAACATACACTTATGGGGTGTTCCTCCAGTAGTTTTTTCCTCACTGTACATTTAGAAATTCACCATCTTGATGCTTGGCTTAATATTGGTGCTTAACTTCAGATGTTTTGGGGTCAACCTGTCTTCTTACAACTGACTTTACAGTAGGTAGAACATGACATAATTTCATTATTGATATATACATTTATAGAGATACTATGGAAACGAGTGGATGCACTTTTGTATACTAGAATGCTTGTACAGAAGCCCATAGTGATCTAAGGATTAGATCATAGAGTCATAGAGGGGTTTGTGTTGGAAAAGACCTTCAAAGATTATCTAGCCCATGCCATGGGCAGGGACATCTTCAACTAGATTAGGCTGCTGAAAGGCCTGTCCAACCTGACCAGGAACGTTTCCAGGGATGGGGTATCTACCACCTCTCTGGGCAACCTGGGCCAGGGTTTCACCATCCTCATGGTGAAAAATGTCTTCTTTCTATCTAGTCTCAATCTGCCCTCTTTTAGTTTAAAACCATTACCCATTGTCCTATTGTTACAGGCCCGGCTAAAAAGTCTGTCCCCATCTTTCTTATAGGCACCCTGTAAGTACTGGCCGGCTGCAATAAGGTGTCCCCCGAGTCTTCTCTTCTCCAGGCTGAGCAACCCCAACTCTCTCAGCCTGTCCTCGTAGGAGAGGTGTTATAATCCCTTGGATCATTTTTGTGGCCTCCTCTGGATCTATTCCAACAGGTCCATCCATGTCTTTCTTGTAGTGGGGACCACAGAGTTGAATGCAGTACTCAAAGTGGGGTTGCATGAGAGCCAAGTAGAGGTGCAGAATCATCTCCCTCGATCTGCTGGCCACACTTCTTGTGATGCACCCAGGATTCCATTATCTTTCTGGTCTGCAAGTGAACGCTGCCTGCTCATGTGTAATTTTTCATCCACCAATATCCCCAAGTCCTTCTCCACAAGACTGGTCTCAATTCCTTCATCCCCCAGTCTGTACTGATACTGGGGATTGCCCTGACTCAGGTTCAGAACCTTGCACTTGGCCTCGTTGAACCTCATGAGGTTCGCACAGGCCCACGTCTCAAACCTGTCAAGGTCCCTCTGGATGGGATCCTTTCCCTCATATATATAAACTTCATCAATGAGCCTGGTGTCATCCACAAACTTGCTGAGGGTGCACTAAATCTCACTGTCTATGTTGCTGATGAAGAACTTAAATTGTATTTGTCCCAATAATGACCCTTGAGGGACACAAGTCATTACTAGATTATGTACTGCTCAGCCCTGTGAAAATATACATTCCTGGACAATCTTTTTCTCGAGGAATTTGCAATCTACGTGGAAGACATAGCCAAAATAGAGATTACTTCCAAAATTAGCTTCAATATAAATATGAAAAATTTGAAGATATTATATTAGAACTGTGTATCCCAAGTACTACATTACTGAATCTGTGTCGTGGTTTAACCCCAGTCAGCAACCAAGCACCACACAGCTGACCAATTTTCAGCCATGTCCAGGAAAACAGGGCTCCATCACGCGTAACGGTTACTTGGGAAGACAAACACCATAACTGCTATTGTTGCCCCCTTCCTTCTTCTTCCCCCCCCGTCATCTGACAGCAATGTTTTTGGTTAGAATACAAGAGAAACAGAAATTTATATTCTGCACATTATTTATGAGCATCGGATTATCTGAGGACAGGTTAATTTTGTAGTACATGCTGCATATTGCACCAGTATTTATCCATCAGGATACAATTCTCCATTCCTGATACCATGGAAAATATGTAAAAAGAACAACATGAACTGTATGAAATAGCTTGTCACAGAATAATGTATTTATCAGACTGTCCCAAGTAAGTGCTCACAGGAATGAATAGGTCCTAAACATATATTATTTAACTGAAAGCTATTTAATTGTTTATATTATATTTCATTAATACTTTAGAGAAAAATGTTACACTCAAGTAGTTCTGCCGCTTACTATATAAGCCTAACTGAGGTTCAAGGGATTCTTCTCTATTTAAAAATTGAAGAATTGAGAATATTTTATTCTATTCTGACCCTTGTAGGATATTATAAAATAGTGTCTTGTCTGAAGGCAATGAGACAGTTTTCTTTATAGAGAAAAATAAAAAGCAGGAAAAGCATTAGAAAATGCTCATTTGTGTAGATGTAAATGCAATAGATCTAGTTTATTTATGCCAGCTTTATTCACAGAATCATCTCTGCAAACAGTTTCTGAATTTAACATAGTCTCTTGCAAAGGGATGTATTTCTCACTCTAAGAGTTGCATAAACAACTCTTATATACCAGTGGATGGTTGGCACTAAGAGACCACATGGGCCATGATGCGTGTTATATTTGTATCACAAGAAAACCAAATGAAAATGGTCTTCACTGCATCTTTTGTAATCTCATATACTTGTTCAAGCTGAGTGTAAGATAAATATAAAACATTCTCTTCCCATTTTCCATTGTTGGAAGCAATGGAAAATAAAGTTGTTAAAACACAACACAGTTGTATATATTTGCTTTTGAAAGAAAAAAAGGGAAAAAAACAGGAAAGAAAGAAAAGAGCAAATACTGCAAGGACAAGACAAGGAATTGTGTTGGGTCATTTAACAATAGGGATACAAATAATGTGACAGGTGGATCTATTAGCTTCAGAATAATCTGCAAAGGCAAGCACCAGAACTGCTATTAGATGAGCCAATTAAAAAAAGATAGGAGGAGGCATTTGACAATCTACTCTGGTTAATAGCCATGCACTAGTTGGAAAATGATTCGCTATCTCCCAGGTTATTTCCCCATCTTCATTTTCCATGATACAGTTTAAACTGAGTAAAACACTTTTCTGTACTCACAGGGTATTGATACCAGGTCATTAGTTTAATGTGTCACCTTTCCAAGTAAAATATTTCTGCATAAGAGTAAGATAAAAATGAATATTTACATCTGTCTCCTTGGGAGTACAAGCATCTGAGAAAAATACTCTGTGACCCATAGAATGTGTATTTGTGTGCATGTATATATGTATGTTTATATTGATATATAAAATGTTATTTCACACAAAGGTCTTATTTTATAAGCAAGCCTGCTTGCCATCTCAGACTATGCTAATGAAAGTGGTGTCAGTAAATTAATAATCAATGTACATATATGATAACTGTAAGGAGGATCTTTATTTTCAAAATATTATGGATCTAATATAAACTTGACAAAAGCAAGCAGCAGTGCGTCTGTTGCTTTTTTTTCCTGTTATAACTTTTTTTTTTCCTTTTGAAAGTAGTCTCAGTGACACCACTACAGAAAACAAAGATCACCTCTAAAAATTGTCATAGAGTTAATTTATGTTTACACATTTTCTACACGAGTCTAGCCTGGTGCTGTTATTAATGTCATTTCGCAATAACTATTTTCTCTGTGGTTATCAGTTCTTTTGTCCATGGTCATCATCACTATCTGAATAGCTTTAAATAATGCTAAATATCTATTGAAAACAGTTACTTTTTCTTCCCTACAGAGGTTACTGTTTTGCGAATTCACAGCTCAGTTGGTCAGTGTCTCTGTATCAATTACTAAACTATTTCAAAGAACCTAATTTTTTTTAAATTCACTGCTTCCTTTCTTGCTCTTTTTAGAAGAGTTATAAAGATCAGAAGGCAGGTCCTTTAGAGGCATTTCTTCTCGCTGTGTATCTGTTGGTGAGTTACTATGGTAGGGGTTTACGTGTGCTGTTATAGTAAGGCAGCATATAGACACTGTCCCTACTGAAAACTGGAAGCCACGGTGTTTGCATAGGTGCCTTGACTTCCACTAAGTCCAGCTGCCCCTGTTCTAGCATTTATACCAAAAATGTAAGCATCAGCCCTTTAACACAAATTATGTATCTTGAAATACTATCCCAAGTAAGTTGTACTAAAGACATCTAAGGAATCCCTTCATGTTAAATATTTACTGCTCCTTTTTACATTCTTATGTCAGAGAGCTTTAAATGAAAAAAACAAGTGGAGTAAGTCTCCAGAATATTACCATGAACATTCAGAAGTTTCATTACAGGAGAGTTTGGAAATTTTAATTCATTTATGCTTAATCACCTTCATCTGTCTTCCAATATCATCCAATTTGGGCTTTCAGTCACAGAACTCAACACATGGTTATAAACATTAAATTTCACATCAAGCTACAAACTCTATGCAGGTACTGGTATTTTTGTCTTGAGTTCTGATGAGTCTTTGGGGGGAGAAAAGGAATAGAAATATATATGGTCAGAGTGTAGTGCCCCTAATCCTGAAGTGAATGGATTCAACATAGGTAGAGATTCAATTTTAAATGTGCCATTCAGCCTTAGTGCCTCCAGGAGAAACGCCATAGCAGCAAAAGAAGATGGCATTTACATTGTGCAAAAGATGATATTATAAATTGCAAGTAGTTTTTCACTGCTGAAATATACTTTGAGGGCCAGCCATGTAGCGGTGAAGCTCATTTCAGTTAGCCTATTTCCACTGCCGTAGATGAAGTTTCACTTATTTATACCTGCATAGAATCTGGCCCTTGATGCACTACATTTCTGTTTCTGATTTATTTATACGTTCTGCTGATCTAAATTACAGAAAGAGCTTTCCTGTGTTAGGCACAATAGGCACAAGAAGATATGATGCCTCCTATTAAAATCCAAAATAATTCTGATTTATCAAACAATTTTAAGATAAATTTAAAAATTATCATCCAAACTTATCAGTAATGTTTGTAGCCCTTTCTTTTATGACTGCAATGATCTCCGATGATATTTAACTGACAGTATAATTTTCAGTTCAGATAGTAAAGATTCATGTGTTTAGACTAAAGATTGCAGGTTCAAGCTCCACAGTATTTGACCTCTCCTTACACATTAATCGTGTGTAAGAAGTGGCAGAAGCTTTCAAAACATATTAACACAGGTGGACCTTTGGTGCTTATTTGTAGCCCTCTTGAATGAGCATGCTTCAGGCTGTTTGTATAGGTCCAGTAGCAGGGTTAGAACTTGGGAGTGATAAGGTTACCTAAACTGTAGCACAACTAAAGAAAGTCAAGCCATCCAAGAAAATCAAGGTTGATTTCTACATGTGACATTTAAAAGCTAAATATGTACATTGCCCGAGGAATGCATTTGAAACAGCAAAGTCTGGTAGGAAAGAATGTTTTAAGAGCACTATTTCAGCAGGGATATTTCTACTGGGAATAAATAAACTGCTGAACGTGCCTCATTTTTTAATGTCCCACAGATGTACTTGATTCTATTGTCTGTAATTTAATTTAATGCTTGGAATGTTGCAGTAATATACAGTAACTGATATGCCCTTTGATTGAGAAACAGACAGACCAAAAAAGTTTCTATTTTTTTCCTGCACAATAGAACCTTCTTATTGTAAAGAAAAGATTAGTTTTAACATGAATTTCTATTATTCAATCTTTATTAGAAATGGCATGCAGAACTAAGAAAAAGACAATGCCTGCTTTATGTCTTTTCTTATTAATGGGAAAGTTTTTTCTGTTGTAGATGTGTGATATTTTTCTTTATGTTGTTAATTATGAGCAATATCTTGCAAATTTAAAGGTTCAATACAAGCATTAGTTGAATAACACCATCAGCAGTACTGTGAAAATCTTTTTCTGCAATTACAGAATTGTATTTTACCTATCCTTAACTTCACTGCTGTTAAATACTTCTATTTCCTTGAGGAACCAGGCACGTAGCACTCAGTACATGAAAGATACAAAGCAGTGCAGTAATATTCAAAAATACTTCCACTTTGATGCACTTCTACTCAGAGAATTAACTTAAATATTTATATTAATCCATAATACTACACTGTGACTCATAGTGTAATACAATTTTAATTTTTTACTCCATGTTATTTCAATATCTTTCTAATACATATGGATTAGAAAAATAATATGTTTCAATGTGTCAATACTTTGGTTTCTTTTTAAATCAAAAGGTTTCTGTTGTTTAGCAGTTGTATTTCAGACAACCAGCCAGATATAGGATATCTGTATTTTAATTTTTAGAAGGGTCTAATGGAATAATTATAATGCAAAAATTCCTCAATTAAACAAAAAAGGTATTTAACCTTTTTTCTGTTTTTTTTTTTTTTTTCTTTTAAACTGGTTATATCTCCCATTTTTCTGTAACCAGAATGTAGTGATGATCTGTCAAGTGACCTGAAGGCTGTCTTATTTTTTCTGTAAATCTAGACCTTCTTAATTTTATGGACTTTATGTTAGGAAAGTCTTATGGGCTGTCGTACTAATGTAGACTAAAATTCTCAACCCAGGTGCAAAATAATGTGACTGTTGCAGCACTGAATTTTCTGAAAGTCTTTACAATTGGAGTGTTGAGTGTATGTGAGAAGCTAAGGTTTTTAAACTGAAAGTTTCTCTTGTGATTGTGGAGAAGATGCTGAATGTGTGACAGAACCATGAGGAACTTGAAGCCAGAAGAAAATAAAAGATAAACAATCAAATTTCATTTAATTTTCAAAATCCTTTCAAGTCAAGATTTAATGCATACATTTGACTATTTAGGTTAGGTAGTGCTTAGTTACATAGTATATTAGCTTGTGTTCCTTTCATAAATTAATTTTGCCATAAGCAACTGACAAAGTTATGGTTAGTTATATGCAAAATTTGTTTCTGACAGAAACAAAACTCATGCAGAAGAGGCTGTAGACATCTGGAAGCTTCTTGATGACCAGCAAACCTCAATCTAATAAAATTTTTGAACTGTTGAAAAAAGTACAGTTTTTGGTTCTTTCCACCATTGGCAACAAGTATGAAAACTGTGATGTGCTTTTTTGTTTTGTTTATCGCTTTTAAAAATGGTGACTAGAGGACAACAGATCTATACCCATCATATACTTTTTAGCACAAAGTAGCTAACAGGAAATCAATGTCAAACTCAGGGATTTGTAAGTATCAGTTTAACACTGTTTAATATATTATAAACAAGGAAAGAGTGGTACTAGAGTGCTTATTTATTTACTCGTGCATACAAATCAACAGAAACAGAATACTAATCATTGATTAACATTATAAAATATACTACTTCCTGCTTTTTAAGAATTGGAGATTGTTGAAGGCTGAATCACTTGCTACTAAGGATACCTTTTGAATATAAATATTTGCATTCCTTGGAGGATATTCTCCACAGGAGCTAGGAGCACTTAGCTTTGGCTTTATGCCTAACTACACACCTTTAATGTGCAGCCATCTCAAAGCTCTTGTAGACCGTATTGTAACTCGAGGTTAAGTGTGGCATGTTAAGGGGAGACCAATTTCAATCAAAAATGCAGTAAGGGCATTAAGATATGCGCTGCTATAGCTTCAGTAAGCTCTCTTGTTTGTTACTGTCAATAGGAGCTTATTAGGGTTTGCTTAATTACGTGTGCACAGGGAATGATATAGTTGCTAATGGTGTGGACAGTGGAACCTGAGCTGCATTTCAGAGTAGGAAAAAACCCCAGCATTTTAAAACTGATCTTCACATTTTGGCACTTCAGTCTATATTTGCAGGGTAGCAGGTTCTACTTTCAGAATTGCTGAGAATCTCTAGCTTTCTGTTGACTTACTTGAAAAAGCATTAAAAAAAAAGAGAAATATTTGGTAACGTTTAATTATGACATATTAAGTAACAGAAATATGTTAAACAGGCACCATCAGCACTGCCCAGAAAACTAATGAATTATATGGCAAAAATAGTTTTGGTGTCTACACAGTGCTCAGCACATAGGAATCTGCCATTTAGACTTGGTGAGGTAACGAACTCCGAAAAATATTCCAGTTTATTTAAAAGTCTACCTTGAAATTGGAAACTGATTGGCCGTTGGCAGGTTTCTTGCCAGCTATTTTTTTCAACTACAGGTTCAAAACATATGAGCCTCTCGGCTTCAAGGCAGGGAGAGGGAAGCTGCCTTTGAAAAAAAGCAAGAGGAATAAGGCAAGAAGAAGATGACTGAAACTAAAACTTTTTATGTCTTGAAAAGAACATGCACTGACTACTGGGAAAGCATCAATTATTAGTGCTGTGAGCAATAATTGCTACTACTAACAAGCATCCTCACTCATAGATACGATGGCACATGTTTTGAGACAGATTTGGTGGCAGATTTTTAATGAGCTCACTTCATAGTTACAAATGCTCTGTTGCTCCCCCACAACACAGAATTGTTTAGTGCCTTTTCTCATGAAACTTAAAACTAACAGTCAATTTGCTTACTGCAAATTACTTACTACTCTGAACTAGTGAGCCACATATTAATTTTCTCAGTTCAGTTTTATAACAGATTTTGAAAAATTCTTAGCTCTTTTTCTTTCATTACATGGATGTGGCCCACTGCACACCAAGTAGCAACTTCTCTTTGTTCTTCCATGTGTGCTAACACCAGATGGATGTTAGCGTGCAAAGAGCAAAACCTGCAATGCTGGTGATGATGCACCTGGAATAGGAGCAGTCAAAGGTTGAAGAAGCTTTAGTGAGAGCTTCAGAGGTGGTCACAGACCGTTACTGGTTCTTTTGCCTCTTCTGCACTTACCTGAGAACATTTTTCTTCTGTGGGATTATCCACAATTGGAATGAAGAAGTAAGATAATGATTTAAAGGTGACCGTTTGGCTTCTGCATAAGTGGATACTCTCACTTACTGTAGTTTAATTGACTTCTTTTCACTCTTTATTGCTTCCAGGCATATACTCAAGCCACATAATCTGCCACTGAACACTGAAGTGGTTTGTCAAACGCAAGTATAGGATTCCAGCACTGCTGACGCTTGTTTTTATTTTTTTTCCTTTGCATGAACACCATTAAAGCACATGTGTCAATTCAAATTTGAATTGTTTTCATTACATGTGAAATGGAAAATAGACTAGCAATGGCTTTTTATGGTCAAATACTTTGTTAAAATTACACTCCATAGAAGCTGTAGAACGAAAAATAGTCTTGCCAACCGAGATGAAAACTGAGTGTGTGGTGGAGAAACCAAATATTATGGCAGCAAGAGTGTTTAGTGGAAACATTCCCTGGAAAGCCAAGGCTTTTTGGTGGGTAATTAACAAAAAGGTGACTAACTGGAAGGATGATTAATTCCCTTTTGTATATAAATGCTATAAGAAATATTCTCATAAAAGAAGCAGCTAGCTACAAATGTCAAGTATGAGATACTATGAATGCACAGATTAATCAAACTAGTCTATATCCCATTAATCAAGTATCTCAAAATGGCATAAAAAGAGCTTTATATCTTTTTTATGACTGTTGATGGACTTCATGCATTTTTGGGAAAGACAAAATGTCAGCTTGACGAATGTTTTCACGTGATCAAAAAGCTCAAAATGATGTTATTTCTGTTGCATGATGATGAATGCAGAAAACTATAGCATAGCAAATTGCAATATCTGCAATCAAGATGACTGTCTTGGCAAAAATTTTTATGATATTTTACAAAAATTTATGGAGGAAAGTCACTGTGAATCATGTTTTCTCTATTCTGCATTCCATTCGATTATGAAATGTAAATGAACAAACCAAGAGAGAATTTTCAGAGACCGAATTAAAATTTATTTGCACTAAAAAGTGAACATAGTGAACTACTCTGTGTTAGCAGTCTTATTGTAGGAGATAACTAATGAATCATATTCGGTACTTGTCATCATTATCTAAATTGCATTTAGCCACTCTTATTCTAAAATAAGATAACAAATAACATCAATAGCAAAGAGCTGTAGCTGATGCAATTAAAACACAACCTGTAGAGCTGTGAAACTACACCACCTCTTCTATTTGAGAAATATTAATGCAATAAGCCCTGCTACTGTGAAAGACCATGGTTTCCTTGGCTGCATAAGTATTACTAAATAAAACCATTTTATGGCTCAGATGCCACATGGCATACATCCATAAAGCTAAACTGTTCCACTGTCTTCATCTTCAAGCAACATAACATCATCCAATCCCCCTATGTAGAATGATCCTTGTTGTACTGTCTCCTGAAGCATGCACAAATATTATTTGGAAGAGTACTAGTTTTCACAGTTGCCAAGAACATTAAAAATTTAAATACTAGGCATTATCACAGGTCAATGCTTCAATGAGTGATGTGCTCTGGATTTGTTTTTAAAATGATACGTAATCTTTATTAAATCTATACCTGTTAGGTTTTAATTTGGATAATTTCTTATTTTATTGCATGTCTATCCTATTCCAGAATAGGATAATTATTGTTTAACTGATATATTATGGCAGAGGTTAGAGAGCTAAGTGAGAAGGGTTTCTGTTGTCCCAAGCATCTCACATGTGTACAATAAAGGGCCCAATTCTTTCCCTTTGAGTTTGAAGAAATAGTAAGGAAACGTTCACTTCTTGCATCATAGCCAAGGGGCAATAATGAGCATGAATAATGTTACCACAGTAATGTTAATGAGCAGTGGTAACTTCAGTTACCACCACCAACAGGTTAAGAAAACATATCTGTAATCCCTTAATTAATGTCTAGTTAGAAGCTGCTTTGACATATTGAGGCTGACCACATATCTTAATAATAATAACCTTGTTTAATCCAGGAAGAACTTGAGTATGGACTACAAAATTAAGAAATTTCTTTTATTTGAATTAATCTAAATCTCATCTAAGGCTATGTCCAGCCTCCAAGAAATCTGTATCACAGAATTTGTCTATGGAAAATGTTCTAGGATTGAACAAAACAAGCTAGCTCACAGTGACAATATATGAAATAATTGCTTCAAATCATGGAAATTGTAATCTGTAAATATCTTGAAGGCAGTGAAATATTGCTCTCTACAACTACCTGAAAGGGGGTTGTGGCAACGAGGGTGTTGGTCTCTTCTCCCAAGTAACCAGCGATAGGAGAAGAGGAAATGGCCTCAAGCTGTGCGAGAGGAGGTTTAGATTGGATATTCAGAAAAATTTCTCCACCGAGAGGGTGGTCAAGCATTGGCACAGGCTGCCCAGGGAGGTGGTGGAGTCACCATCTCTGGAAGTATTCAAAAAACTTGTGGATGAGGTGCTTCAGGACATGGTTTAGGGGGCACAGTGGCGTTGGGTTAACGGTTGGACTTGATGATCTTGAAGGTCCTTTCCAACCTAGTGATTCTGTGATTCTGTGAAATAATATAGGTCACTTTTACCCAGCATGGTCTCATCAGATAAACATGTGTTCTACAGAAGGTATATATTTATAAAGCATATGCTATTGTGCTTAGGCACAAACTCTGGTCCCTAGGGGAAGCAGTACAGTTGCATGAAAAATGTTATTTTTTATAAGTAATTTAGCAACTATGACTGGTTCTAAAGCCAAGAACAGAATCTAAAATTTGTAGTGAGAATTTTGAGTCAATGTTTTTTCCTTCTACCATCAGTGCCTCCCACATTCAGAACTGTTAGTGTTATGTATTGATGTGGGGATGTCTGCTTAGAGCAGAACTGCAGATACACTACTCAGCAGATTGAAAGGATGTGGGTTTTGGGCATAGGAGGGAGCTGTATACTATGTCTCCTTAAGGAGTAATCTACAAATGACTGCTGTTATTTTGAATACATTGTTTAGAATTTCAAGCTTTTCCCTTTTTTGTGTATACTAATATAATCTATATTATAAACCATAATAGTATGATTCTACCAACCTCTTACTCAATGAAAGCATGAAAAAGTTTTGGTTTCATATGCCTCTACTAACCTTTGCCTTCTCACTTCAACTATGTGATAAATCACCAACTTGTTTGCAAAAGCCAACTTTTCTCATTTAAGAAATGAGTAATAAGCTTGAGTGTGCTATGGGATCAACCTTGCTGTGCCAATGTATCCTCACTCACTTTTTGCTCTAGGCATAGTGCTACATTTTCCGCTCTATAATGTAGACATGTTGACTTGCATAATCCAAAATTAAGCAATCCAAACTACAAAACCACATCAAAATAACACAAAGGAGTTAATTAGCCCCACAAGAAGAGTACAGATATGTTTTCCACTGCCTCAAGTCCATTTAGCTAATTGTTCTGAAATATTTTTCTGATACTAAAGAGAGAATGCAAGACTATGTTTAAGTGAAATAATTTGTTTATCTTGACTGGCATTATTCTGCTGACCCTGGCAAAAATCTGATGTTTCAGGACCTATGAATAATTTAAATACTGACTGGGTGACCTAGTACATGTGTTGTCCCAGAGTCTTCTGGTATATAATACACAACTAGAAACATGAAAATGGATAACTATTATCATTCATGAATAAGTACTAATGTCAATAGCATTAATAGTTAGTAGCTGATTCTATTACTACATTCAGTTGTATAAGTAAAATATTCAGTCCTGTAGGTTGCTGAAAGCACATAATCCTTTAAATACGATTCCACCTTATGGTGTGGATATGATTTTAAACAATATTGTATACTCTTCTTCATATTCACTTACCAATAGTATTTGAGAATATAAAATCTTTCCCAATTCTCTGATAAGTGTTATATTTAATTATGTCCTTTATAACTAGATCACATGTAAATAGATTCGGATAATATTAGGACAAATAAAAAGCCACAGTAATTAATCTTAAGTTAGAAGAGGATGACATTATTAATCTAGACTAAATATCAGCTCCAAGATATTATTGTCTTCAATATTTTTAACTATTAATAAACCACAAATATTCCCACTGCACAATTCCAGCAGTTAAAGTTTGAATACTCCTCTTCAAGAAAATATTTGCCTTTTTCTCATTTTACTAGTGTTGTGAAAAATGTGCCACTAAAACAAAATTTTCTTTAGCACTATTAAAGCATAAAAGATAAAACGATTTGAACACCAACAATGTAAAACCTTAAACAATGATGCTATGAAGCCATTTAAATTAATAAAGCATCATGTTTATATTAATAGAATCCTAGAATGGTTTGGTTTGGAAGGGACCTTAAAGATCATCCATTTCCAACCCTGCTGCCATGGAACTTCCACCTTCCACTAAACCAGGTTGCTCAAAGCCCTATCCAGCCTGACCTCGAACACTTCCAGGGATGGGGCATCCACAACTTCTTTGGACAACTTGTTCCACTGTCTCACCACGCTCACAATGAAGAATTTCTTCTTTGTATCTAATCTAAACTTACTTTCTTTCAGTTTAAAACCTTTGCTCCTTGTCTTATCACTAGGATAAAAAAAAAAAAAGGTCCCTTGTAAAAAGTCCCTCTCCAGCTTTATTGTAGGCCACCTCCAAGTACTGTAAGGCTGCTATAAGGTCTCCCGAGAGCCTTCTCTTCACCAAGGCTGAACAACCCCAACTCTCTCAGCCTGTTTTCACAACAGAGCTGTTACATCCCTCAGGTCATTTTTGTGGCCCTCCTCACAACCTGCTCCAACAGATCCATGTCTTTCCTATGCTCAAGGCTCCAGAGCTGAACGCAGGACTCCAGCTGGGGTCTCACCAGAGCGGAGTAGAGGGCCAGAATCACCTCCCTCAACCTGCTGGCCATGCTGGATACGGGAGTCCTTCTGGGCTGCAAGCGCACATCGTTGGCTCATGTTGAGCTTCTCATCAACCAACACACCAAAGTCCTTCTTGACACGGCTGCTCTCAGTCCAGTCTCCACCCAGCCTGTATTTGTGCTATGGATTGCTCCGACCCATGTGCAGGACCTTGCACTTGGCCTTGTTGAACTTCATGAGGTTCACACAGGCCCACCTCTGAAGCCTGTCCAGGTCCCTCTGGATGGCATCTGTTCCCTCCAGGTGTTGACTGCACCACTCAGCTTGATGTCATCGGCAAACTTGCTGAGGGTGTACTCGATCACACTGTCCATGTTGCCAACAAAGATGTTAAACAGCGCTGGTCCCAATACCAACCCAATTCTAGAAACCTTAAACTGGTGTTTCTCTCATTTATATTAATATATTTGAAGACCATTCTCCCAGGAAAAAAATACATGAAAATCACTACCTGAAATACAATAATAAGAATAAATAATGCAGTATTCTGTAGAGGACTGTTGTTTACCTTTTATCATCTTCACCTACCCTTCACTGTATTAAACTTTGTAACCTTGCTTGAAGTACAAACTAAGGGAAAAAAAAGAAATACTGATCTAAGGCTTCTATACATATTCATTTGCTTTACACTAACATTTTCCATTGAGAATGCATTCATTCAATTCTGTAAAGCAGAAATGAAACTGTAACTATTTAACAAAGTGTATGTTATGACCCTTAAAACTCAGTACAGTTAAACCAGGTAAATTATAGAAGACAAGTCTCTCTAGAGGCCAAGGACACTAAATACAAAGCCATAAAGAGAAAAAAAAAAAAAAAAGAGAAAACCCAAAGCATCTCTCTCATCTGCTGCTCATTAGTGCACAGTAACTCACAGACTATATAAATATATAAATGGACTCCCTGCTGTTTATACCTAAGCATTGTTTGCATGGAAGTATGTTCTATCAGCGTAAATGTGGCTGTATTTCATTCTGGTCACATGTTAGTGGCATGTCCATTCTGTTTCACATGTAAGACCTGCTGATGTCACATGGAAAACTCTGAAACAAAGTCTATTTAAAGGAAACACTGTTGTGATAGAATATATTTGCTGTTTCACTTTTCTCCTTGATTTATTCTTGGATACATTTGTACAAAACCTTTTTTTTTTTTTTTTGTTTCCCAATATTCATTTTCTTTTCCTGCTTATGATTTTTAGCTGAGGTCATATTTCTAAATTTGCAGTTTTGCAGCTGCTTACTATTGCCTTGCTATTACACAATTCAAACAGGATTTTTCTATGGCATGAGCTGTGATGAGTGGGTGATCATTTGTGTGGAAGGAAAGGAGAGGACACTGTGCCATGCACTTGTACTGTGCTCCATGAGCCCTGTGCACGACCAACCTCAGACTTGTTTCAGATCACAGAATCACAGAAATCACAGAA
>NW_010555456.1:65656-66754 GCF_000687285.1 Phaethon lepturus | reverse complement strand
CTTTCCAACCTTAGTGATTCTGTGATTCTACCTTTAAATCTCGCTCCCCTCGTCATTGTCAAAAATCATGGAATCAATAGGGGGTAAAAGCACTGTGGAGACTGCAAGATGAGGATTACAGAACTTCCCTTGCTAAGCGTACAACTTCCACTACTTGGAGATGGGATTCACAGCAACTTTTTAGACTCTGAAGAGCGAGCATAATTCTAATTTGACTTTTCCAATACAGTCGTCTAAAAATGAATTTATAAAACTTTTGTACACATAAGAAAATCTTTATAATCCACTGCTATTCTTTTCACAAATGATCCATTAAAACTTATTACTTGAAACATCCTACAAATCAAAATGCAGTAAATACAACATTATATGTATAGATGGTACACGCATGCATACAACATGCATCTCCCAGGATGAAACGCACACACATCCCTGCTGTAAGAGTGCTAGAGAACAATGCGATAACACCAGACCTGCAGGGTACTGTGAATTCTAACCAAATGCATCAGCTAATAGTTCCTATGAATTTGGCCCTTCTCATCAGAGCCGGGCAAGAAAAAGCAGTTAGCAGTGATATTTCACATGGCTTTTAAAAAGAACCTTCTGGAACAGTCACTTCGACAGTATTTCTTTATATGAAAACGTCAGGTTAAAAAAAAGGATATTTTGAAAGCCCAGTAAAGAAATGCTGTTTGGTCCCCACATCCTTTCTGAAACATTGTAAATGTTCATAATGGAGCTCTCAGTAGCAATTACTAACATTGGAGCTGTCACTCAACTGTCACCGTGACAACAACAAAAACCTTTTCACGCTTTGAGAAGACAATAGGAATTTTAATTACTGCCATTCATTCTGCTGACAGTTGGAACGAAACAAAATTCTATTCTCTAAAAAAAAAATATAAATACCAATTTAAGATTTCAAGGATAATATGGGTTGGTTGTTTTTCCCTTGAACATCCTGCTCTTCCTAATTTTTTTTTCCCACGTTTATATTTCACATTTGCTATTTACCAAACACTTTGGTGACTATGAATTTTAGGATGGCTGGCAGAACTCTCTTCATGTCAATGCAGAGTAAATTTTGTAAGTCACCTC
>NW_010555456.1:44008-65625 GCF_000687285.1 Phaethon lepturus | reverse complement strand
AGCAGGAAATCTCAGATGTCTGTCGGGGACTGACTTGTCTAAGACAGAATCATCACAGGTTGGTTAACTGCAAAAGACTGGAGACAAAGCTGTGGGCAAAGCATCTCATGTCTTCTCCAATTGCTCCCAACAGCATGCAAGATTTTAGTTTTGAGGAAAAATAAAGACAATTCTTCTAAGTGCTGTTGTGGGTTTTTAGAAAAAATAATATTCTAGATATTCTTTTGAAAAACAATAAATTAAAAACCATCATGTTTTGGATCCTGCAGATTCTTAAACATAAACCCCTGACTTGACAGGGCTATTCATTAGTCACAGTGTGCATAAACAATCCTGGAGACTAGAATTCAGTTTCCTGATAAAAATACACAAGGGGATAAAAAGAGGAGCACTTGGTGGTAATTTTTCTCCATGCTACCACAAAACACAAACTACAGGAGTTATTTTGTACAACCACATAGCAATGTTTTTCTAACAAGATGGCAAATGGATACAGCCTGATAACCTGCCATTATTTGTAGGTCTTCATATAGCATAGCCTATTGTTAGACAATATTTTTTAAAAAAACAAAACCACCTCACATGATGCAAGAATATATAAACAAAGATAAAAATGCAAAATGGCAGAAAAAAATAGTATTTATACAGGTTTCAGAGTAATCACTTTGATTATAAATTTTATAATACACAAATAAGGCATATGAATCAATTGGAAATATAGTTAGATTGCCCAGGCAAAAAAATTACTTTTTCTTTTGATATTAAGGACTTTTTTGTATACCACACACACACACATGCACTAAAAAGGGGACTACTAGGCATGTAAATTTAGATAATGCAAATAAATTCATACAGAATATATGCTATCCTAATCAGCAAATCTAATTCTTCCTCCCATGTGTTTTTAATGATGCATACCTATTTGAAGTAAGTTGCATTTATACAGATTCTTAAAGTATTCACGTATACCAAAAAGCCATTCTATTATATACCGGTATGTACATTTACAGAAACAGAAACGTGTGCAATCTTCACAGCATACGTGAATAGATGGTATTTTCAATCCCTAGCTTGAATAAATGAAACAAGTAAATAACAACAATTCTTTACAAAAAAACAACAACAAAAGATTAAGAGTAATGCACAATGAATGAGAATGAATTAAGATTCTCCAGGACATGAAGCCTACACGAACATTTTAAGCACAGATTCCAACCAACGTGATGAACTGCAATACGAAGACCAAAACAAAGCAACATGAGAAAAGCACAAAGGAACAAAGAAAAGTTACTTATTCTGATATTACAACATGTCCTGAATAGGAAATATGGATTTAATCTAGAAAAGCACTTCTGGTGAAAGCATTCGAGAACAAATACACAAGAAGCATCATTGATGCTTGGAAAGGTTTGATGCTTGGAAAGCATCAGTACTGAAAAGTTCAATGGGGAGAACAAAACACGTGTTCAATACAGTGAGAAAGAGTAAGTCTTTACCTATCAGTACGATCTTCACATAAATGAGAAGGCAGTGTCACATGGAGAATCGCGAATTAATTATTGATCTCTTTGAAGTAAAAGAGATGACAGGAAACTCAAAATTTTGGGAGGAAGCATGAAATTGAGCGTTTGAGCAATTGAAGTCTGAACGCAACATACCGTTTCACTATGTTGAAATATTTGTGAGCCTGATCATCAAAAGTACCAAAAGCGTACCACTGAAGCAAAGCACTTCACAAGTATTGCAGAAGCCTCAAATCTGTCTAGAAATAACATCCCAAGAACTTCTTCCACAGGAAGTGATCTAAACCACTGCTAAATCATTAAAAGAACGCAGATGGAAAAAAAAGAACAGTACATGTCCACTGCTGTTAGATATAGTACCTAAAAAAATTTTTGTGTTGTTTAGTTTCCTACATAGCTGAATGTTTTGGTTTGTTATTTTTTCCTAAATCAAGGGCATCATTTCTGTTGTCATGCAGAATTCATTAAAGCACTCAATCAAGTAGTAAAGAACAAAAAGTAGAGTTGACTACTTTCAGTGAATACCTACGTGTTTTTCTACAATATTGTCCTTCTATGAAGAGTTAGTGTTGAATTACTTATTGCTGCAAGGGCAAGAAGTGGTAGGGAGTCAAAGTCCTTTATTTCTGCATAGTGTTCCAAATCATGACCAAGCAACGCTGAGTGCTAATTGCCGTTATAAAATGCACCATTTTACAATGGTAGACTTATTCACACAACTTAGCAAGTTTTACAGGCAGAATGTTCTAAATCAGCACCAAAAAAAAAAAAAATTTGGCAGGTATATTCATTAGAAAAATCAACTAAATAAAAATTTATAGCATTAATAACCTGTATTTACTTTGTTTAAACCATCACACTATAGAAGTTAATGATCAAAACCTGTAGAGGCTTTATCATCACCACTGATTTAAATCAAATTTCCTACAGGGACCAAATGACTCAGGGGGACTAATGGAATTATTTACATCAATATGTTGAATCCAGACGGGGTTGGTAAAGACCATAAATCACTAAAATACAGTGCCTGAATAGAAGGTTTTATGAAATATTAATGTAATCAATCCTTATCACAAAAGCGTCAAGTGATATCAAGTGCCAGTATCTCTTGAGAAATCCAAGCCTTTTTAAGAAGTGTCAGAACTAGCTATTTGTCTTACAGTTGATCACTCATAGCTGTGCTTATTAGGAAAGAATAGAGAGATGTGCACGTTACTCATGTTACAGTATACTTAATCTGCTAAGATGCAGTGGATTTCACTTCAACAATGGATAAGATTTTCTAGTGCAGCAAAATAAAAAAAAAAAGATCAGAATTCAAGATGAATAATCTACATTTTGACAGTGGTTTTAGAGTCATATCTTTAGATATAATCATTAAAATGGTAATAAAAATAACAAGATTTATACACACACATCTCATAGTTGTATTTTCCTTTTGGTACTAAAATTTGTTCCTATGTTTTTCAAAGCTTAACCAGTATTACAAGTCAGGTGAGAAACAAGTGATTTACTATACCTTTAATTAACTGAAAACAAAGCATTCCTGAAAGTCACATCCAAAATAAAGGAATAAACTTTCATCCTGCCAACTACCTAATTATTAGCTTAAATCATTCTAAACATTTTGCTGGCTATCTTTAGCACTTTGACTTGCACCTTAATCATATACTGTCTACGTAAAAGGGATGAGAAGAATGATTCCGTTACTGCAGTCTTTGGCTTTCCTCTGTTCTGGGAAACAGATCTCATATATTAGCAATATCTAATTACATTTGTGCCCTACAACACTTTTATGTTGAATTTTTTACATTTCAAAATTTATTGATAAAATTATAAAGTGATGGAAGACAGTATCAACATGCACTCATAATGTTAAACTAAGAAAAAAAAAAAGCTAGTAAGTAATTCCAATTTTATTTCTTGAATTATAAAGTCCTCGTGTTTGGCAATTCATCAAATCCTGTAAATGCTGCATTTGTACTATGCACAGAAGCATTTAACTTCTCTTGTATCAGAACACTAGTTTTACTACTAGAAAGGAGCAGTAACTCAGAAACAATAGCTTCCAGATACCAGTAATATTAATCATATTAATCAGACTATGTACTTCTAGCCCAAGGGCTACTGAAATTATTTCAATCGTTATCTTGCTTTCCTCAAAGATCTTAAAAGCAAAGAACCTTGAAATTCACAAACATCAGGATACATGTTACACAAGGCAAGTAGCGTATTTAGGAGCAAAATATAAGTATTAGATTTTAAAGGGTGCAAAATTTCAGCATGTGTTATAATTTTAGGGAAAGCAAGTTCCAAGTTCAAGTTATAACCGTCTCTTTCAAAGCAGCAAATGAAAAAATGATACACTTTAAATTGTATTGTATACTTACAACTTCTAATATTTAGAGAAAAAGTTCTTCACTTGTTTACACCTCAGTATTATTTGCCTCAAAAGTGTATTTAGACATATTATCTGTTGCTTCTCATGTAGAAGTCCTTTTAGCTCTACATTCACAATAAAACATAGTTAAAAATCTTTTGCTCTTCACTAATCCAACAACAGAAGAAACCTTCAAGGAATTAATCTGAAGATACTCTCAGCTAGAGAGTTCCCAGAGATTACTCAGTGGCTGCACATATGTTTACTGTCAGCTTAGATTCCCATGTAATTTCATGTACTAGCACCAAAACTCAGGGGTCCAAATAGGCAGCAAACAGACTACACATTCTTTGAAACATACTTGCAGGGCATTGATACTTTGCAAAATAAAAGTGTGTTACATAAACCAAACCCAGATTAAATCGTAAGAGCAACTAGCAAACTGGATGGGAAGCATGATGGTAGAGATTCAGGATGCAGGGAAACAACCTTCATTTCTTCTTCAAACACCCGTTGTGCTATTGCTTCTGCCCTCACTACTTTGGCAGCATTTTTCCAGAAGAGTGCAAGAGGATGCCTGCTTAGGCACACACCAAATTACCAATCACATCTGACCAAGGCAACAGACCTGTAGGAATTTTTGTGGGAATATTAACTGAAGTCCATGCAGCAGCTTCACAGCTGTCCAATATGAAGATCGCAAAGTCACCTCTGTCCTAGAGGCACCTCCTATTTCTGCTTTCTACCCTTTCTCTATCACCAAAGAAAACGTCCTCGGCTTCCATCTATGTGAGAATTCTCCACGCAAGAACACAGCAATATGTGCAAATGAGCGCATCATGACCTGAGCCCTATCATGACAACTCTGAATTCAGAATACAGCAACAGCTGAAAGCAAGCAACAGATGCCAACTGGAAACAAATGACGATGTTTTAAGCTCAAAAGGATGGCCTTAGTACCGAGTACCCATGGCTGTTTCCATAGTTCTGACTTCCAAGTTTTCAAGATACATTATCGTCATGTATCAGAAGGCTGACAGTAGTACAATGGCCCAGTAAAAGCAACCCTTACATTCAAACCAGTTTCTGCAGATTCATAAGGGACAATTCGTGCCATACGAGTTTATGAATTTGCGCTAAAGCGGTTTTTCTTTCCGCAGCCCAGAAAGGGAATCTTTCTTTGAAAAAACTAATTCAACCATCTGAGTTAAAATTTCTAAACCTGAACCACAAAAGGTTGCACAATACATGGTGCCTCCAGCTGGGCTCCAGTGAAGGTTGCCAATAGTTCAGCAGATTTCTATGAAGTACATAAACATTTATGGCTTAGATCCAAGATGCATGCCCTAACACTTGCAGATCTCTACTTCCAAATCAGTGCACTTAATGATCAGCAGATTAACAATGATCACTCCACCAAAAAAGCGCTGGCTAGTATTCAAGCTGGGCTTAATATGCTATATCTGATGCAACGAGAAGATGAATAAATTGTCAAGAAAAACAAACAGCACAAGGATATTCACAACTGGAAAAACAACCAATGAAGAGGCGATAGTTTAAAAATAACAGAGCAGAGAATGGATTAGTGTATTGGGACACAACTATTTAACTGCACAAACAAGAACAGCACTAGGCAAGAGCATTGTTTCAAATAACCTAAGCCCAAACACTTACTGCAGTTCCTGACCAGTACTGAAGGAGAAAAGCATAAATGCTGCAGCTTGCTACAGACATGTAATGCTCCCAACTTGTAAAAATTCACAGTAAGTAAACGAAAAACAGAGATTATGGGAGTATGCTTGTGAACTTTGAAAAACCATACTCTGCCCAAGTTTAAGCTGAATCTAGAAAAAGTAGAGAATATTTTAGAAGAATATTTTAATATACGTTAATATTGGTAAACTACATATGAAGTTTCTTTCAAATCTCTGCAGTAAGTAAACTATGCAAGCTTACTAAGTACAAACATTGAATAGCTTAGTTGTTAGGAAAATCTAGGTTTTAAAACATGGACAATTATGACATTTAAGCAACTGAGGTTTTCAGAACAGCCTGTGCTTAAAAATAAAGGGCTTATCTTTAGGAGCTTTTAGCATCTGAAATACAGCAAATCATGACCCAGCAGGGTGACCGTGGGCAGAAAAGAATATAGAGAGAAAGCACAATGGAGTGAAATCAAGGCCCATGGTGCACAGCAATAGAAAAGTTTACATTAGCAAATCCACTGCAGATTTGCCTAATGTTTTCGGCACATGGAAATAAGGCAGGCCCAGCAGACAGCAGCAATAAATCCATTAAAAAAAAAAATTCTGCCAGCGAAAGAACATAAGAGACTCTTAGTAGACATTAATAGATCAGTGCTGCTTTTCCTCAGCTGGAACAATTCTGAACTGAGACTTTAGCATTACAAGTTGACACAGGCCATGTACTAAATATTCTGCATTTTATCTATCTATGGTAACACAGTGCAGGGAGAAAATAAGCCTGCCTGTAAGGTTTCCACATGAATAACTGGGAATCGGAACAAAAACTTGATGGCATCTTTCCCCATCCAGAAGCTGTATCAACACTTGCTACTGTTCTTCAGACATCACAGAACAGCTCACAAAAGCTGGAGCTAAAACAAGTATCTTGTGGATACACCTGAAAATAATTTTAATTAAAATCCATTTGACCTGCAAGACAATATACATATATTTCTTTAATCGATATACGCATGATGACTTTTCATTAGTGTGAACAATTTACAACAGAGAAACTCTTGTGAACAGTGTTTCTGGATCTCTGACATCACCTGGAACCCACCTTCCCGCACATCAGGCCAACAGAAGACAAAGGCACAGTTAAAAGACTCCATAATTATGGGTAATGCTGCAGCTTTGTCTTTTACTTCCCTTCAGGCATTTTTTAGAGCAATGGAAAAGACAGAATGGCTGTACGAAAGCGAAGGGACACGCTCTAGCTTTTACTTGAAAGCGGACAGGAAGAGGAGAGGGAAATCAGTAAAAGCCAGAATAGTCTGAGAAAGACAAGACAATTAAATTTTCAGAACAGTAATAAGAGAATAATAACTCTTACACACCTAAGAGTTACAAATTCTGTATACCAGGACATATTTCAAATTAGAAATCTTACCTAGTCAACAGCAGACGAGCATAAAACAAATCATTTTTACTGCAGCCACATTTGAATAGACTTAAACAGAGGGAGTAACCTGGTAAGAAACCAGAGTGGGGACAGAGCTAATGACACATCTTAAAGCAAGAAAGACAAGCTTGAACTTGATGCAGTTTAACAGGAGAGCCAAGAAACGGATTTTTTGAACGGACGATGTAGTTAAAGCACCAGGTAAAACGTGGATTACTCACATGGGAAGAGGCGGATAAGTGCTACAGAGCTCTATGAAGTCACAATAACCCTGTAGAGAGACAAGGCCTCTAACAGGAGGCTGTATAAATCCTAAGGGAAAAGGGGCAGGTCTTCAGCATTTTAGGGAAAGGGGCAGCAAAGTGCTGGCAGGGTTGGAACTTGGAGAGTGAAAGGAAACAGCAGAGATGTTGTCCCACTTCAGGAGAAGGCAGCAGACCCAGGGAAGACAGAACTATCATCAGTAATGTCACACCAAGCAAAACTTAATAGTACAACATCCAAGAGTTTCCAAGGAATCAGACTAACGCACAACGACGTCTGAAAATGACACAGGTCTTCATTTCTGAGAAAGTGCTCTGTGCCATCTGATTTGTCACTTGGGGCAAGTCATACCTCAGACAGACCTGCCCGGGAAGCAGCGTGGTTATGTAGTACTCTGGCACCCTCCCCACGTGAGGTCATAGTCTCAGCCATTACAGTCTTCTCCACTCTAATTGTTTGTCTTCAGCAGATGATTATTCCTTACCTAAAGTTATGCGTAAACGAAACCTCTTACAGGAGCTGAAACCTGATGTAAATTTTGAAAAGGCTAGCACCATCAGCATCATCTGCATTGCAGTCATCTCAGCAGCCTACAGAGGCATTTACACACCAACGGGACCGACTGTCTGTTTCAAATAAATGTCTTTAATTAAAGATGGCTCTTCTCAGCACTACTGAGAAAGAAGTAGTCTATTTTTCGAAAAAAATCTAAAACTGGAATCTCTAAGTATCCATTTATTAAGTGCTCAAATTTATGCTCATTTTCTGAAAGATGTCCTTCAAATGAATTGCAGGACTCATGAAACTGGATTAACAATGTCATAAATCATACACCTGCCAACATGACAGCATAAAAAATGAGACTAAATATAATCTACATCTTATTTGAATAGACACTATATTTAACAATTTGTTATAATTCAAATATTAGCTGACACTTACACAAATTTAAACATAAATCACTATATTGGTTATAATTTTCCTATAGTTAATTGTTTTAAAAATATCTTTTAAGCTTCTGCAATGTCCTCATTTCTGATTTAGTAAATTTTCAATCTGCATAAAGAACAACTTTGCAAATCTATGCATTACCAATTTCCTGCCAGTGCTTCAACTTTTTTTCTCCAAACCAAATTGTAACAAATTCCTAGTTTACATTTCTCAAATTATCAACTAAATGCTGTGCAAACCAGGAGCATTTCTAGGACCAGCCTTTAAAATGCAGATTTATTACCAGTCAACATTTCCTTTATATATACTAGAAAGAACAGTATTTCTCTCTAGGCTCAATTTCTAAGACACAAAGTTAGTTTCCATACTTAATTTCAAAACCAATGTATTAAGAGCATAAACTCTTGGCATTATGGGATGGTTCTTTGATGTACGTTTTGCTGCATAACCCAGACCCCCCAACAGACCAAGTAACTCCCAAAAAACCTCCAGACATCCCTGTAAGGATTTTAAAAGGATCCAGGGGGTATCCAGGCAGCTTCAGCTCTAAAAGAAGCCATCACAGTGTAAATCTTGGGAAGCACACTACTGAACTAAGAACTACGATAATTCATTAACTTAATTCCGTAAGTAGATTAGTCAACTGCTGAAGCAGAAATGGTAACAGAAAGTAGAGAAGAACTGAACGGAATTCTGAACAAGCGTCATTGTTCAGGAAACCAAGTTAGCGTACATTTATACCAACGGCACAATTTTGTTTCTGAACACACACACACACAAATTCCTCTAAATGAACAGAAATAATGTACAATGCTCCAAAAATAAACAAACTGCCCTTTCATGCCGAAATGCTCAGAATAATGAAAGTACAAAAGATTTTACATCCGAATCTCTAGTTACACTAGACGTTTTCCTGTTTTTATGACGAAGAATACATTAGAAAATAGCTGGTAAGAGAAAAGTAACACAGAACTTGTTGTAACTGGTTCTGCTGGCCAAATATCAATGTCATTAGAAACAGAACTACAATTACATTTCTGTGCATAAAAGCCTGAAATACCAGATATCACAAAATAAACAAAAAGAAATATTCAAAGTTTCAGTCAGAATTAATTAGAAACGTAGGTAATCCACATCAGAGCTATTGCTTTGCATCATATGCAGTTTAGACTTTTGTCTCCTTTTAAGGACGCTTAACAGATAACATTATCATAATGCTCCCATTTTTCCTCAGAGTTCCTCTTTCCTGACAGAATGATTTATAATGAACGGCTGCAATCTGCCACACATTCATCTGATTACACCCTTACCAGCAAGCGTAACCCGAGCCACACTGGAATGTGGAGAGCGACCTCAGAGGCCAGAAGGTAAGGTGGGTTAAGCAAGCCAGAAAGTGACACACGTGCCACTTGGCAATACCCAACGTAACTCAACACAGGCGAAACCAGCAGCGTACCACTGCCAACAGTTTCGCAAGTGCTCAGTTTAACACTGGGACCGCATCGAGACACTCGCAGTTCTACTGTCGGTCCTGTAGACCGCACGGGAGCCAGGTGCGGGATTGTGTGAGCTACTGGCCAGAGCTCAGGCTTTTCATTTCCAGTTCCAATATGACAGAATAGGGGAGATTTAAAAAAAAAAAAGTTAATAAAATAGAGTGAGGAAAAAAGGAGAGGGAAGGGGAGACAGGTAGGAGATAGGGAAGAGAGATGAGACTTCTCTTATCAGAGGCATTTTGTAAGAAAAGCATTCTTACCCAGCTCCACTTTTCCAAGGAAGCAACCGAGGCAAGCTGCGCAGGAACCACACCACCAGTCCACACCTGAATCAACATCTCTCACTCACGATTTTGTGCTTCTATCTTTTGGACAAAATTTAGAGATGGTGATCTTGCAACCTGTCTCATCTCTTAACAGTTTCCCTATCATTTTGTCGTCTCAGAGAGCAGCCTGTGCTTAAGATTTATTCCCTGCAAGCAAAACTCTTTTTTCAAGTTCAATCTTGCTTAATGAGTTACTTTTTATTATGTGAAGCTTTTTAATGCGTTGTTTGTTCTGTCAAGCCCAAATAAACTGCTGACATTCTAATCATGAGGCCCCTTGGAAAAAAAAGGGGGTTTTGCTTTAAAGCAATCTTTACATTTGCCTGTAAAGCAATTACAGAATGCTTAAACCATTTTAATATAAAAATAGCCTGCCCACATTTTAAATATTGCAGAGGATAAAATATATAAAACTGTCATCTTCAGATTTTGATTGTTCCCTCTGTTACTTAAATCTGAATTTAATATATTACTTTTTAGAGATCAAGGAGATAGCCAGTGATAGCAGCACCAGCTTTCTTCACCAGTTCTTCCCAAGCCCTGAAAAAGGAATTATTCATCTAAAAAGCAGAGACTGATTTCCTTCTCCCAATATGAAAGCTGTGTTTTATTGTAGGCATGTATAAAAATCAAATTCTATGGGGAAACAGCTTCTAAGGCCAGCTCGAATTTAGCGCAACATGTTCTTGCATGTATTTTGTCAATTTTGTCAAAACCCTCCCCTCCTCATTCTCCTCTTCTTCTCCCTACAGGGGAAAGGGAATGGCTCTGAACCAACAAAGAACAAAAATACAAGAAGTTTTGCTCAACTGATCTAGTTATTCCAAGCAAAATGCAACTGTAAATCCCTGTCATACACATGCATGCTACTGAATATTCAGAACAGCAACATTAAGTAGTTACCCAGCAGTTTGGTTAATGCTACCGAACAAGCAAATATTTTAATATATTTTTTTGTTATTCTTGATTGCTCTTTGCCTGACCTCATTATTCCTCAAAGATTTTAGTTTAACTAAAATCATCAGATTATGCTACAAAGAAAACCCAGTAATTGTTTTGTTTCTTTAAAAGCACTTGCTTTCTCCTAACACTCTACAACATGGAGACCATCAAGATTTACTCCTCTATCTAAAATACAGCAGCATTTTTTTTTTTAATTTAAGAAATGGATACTAATTGAAGACCAACATTTGGAGCGAGCAGTGGCTCCTCCATCAAAGGAAAAGCAGCACCTTAATGCTGCAAGATCTCTTCCCATTGCACAGTTAAGCACTGTCAGTTTGGTGCTTAGTTTCAATTATAATAGCTTATTTACAATATTGCTACGACTGGATGGGATCTCATTACTGCATTTGGAATCAACTGCACAGATGCAATTGACTCCTCTTGAACTCACAAAATCACAAGTTTTCACTCTCCCCCACTGGATACCTTTTTTTCCCCTTGTACAGACAGAAAAGGTGTAATAGTATGCACGATTCCAAGGAAGTCTTGATCTGAAAAGCAGCCGTTTGTTGGGAACATGCTTTCCATCAACCTCCCTAGAAGATGAAATTCCAGTATTACAAAGGGCTGCAAAAGGTTCCAACACTGGTTAGGCCAAGGAGCTATGACAACCCTGATAAATCCTAAAAACTGTTTTGCTACTTTGAGTAGAACTACTGAAGATGGTAAGATCTCTGAACTATGCAGAACAGCCATGTCCTGACCCCTATGCAGTTGTGTCAGGAACAGGAAGATTCTTTCTGAAGAGGAATCCTCTTATGAAGAGTATCACAGTCCACCAGCAGAACTCCAACTACATTACAGAAACACTTGTAATTGCTCCATAGCCGAGTATGCTGGTTTTGGCTGGGATAGAACTAATTTTCATCATAGTAGCTGGTATGGGGCTGTTTGGGATTTGGGATGAAAACAGTGTTGATAATACAGGGATGCTTTCCTTATTGCTGAGCAGTGCTTGCACAGAGTCACGGCCTTTTCTGCTTCTCACACTAGCCCAGCAGCAAGGAGGCTGGGGGTGCACAAGAAGCTGGGAGGGGACACAGCTGGGACAGCTGACCCCGGCTGGCCAAAGGGATATTCCATACCGTATGATGTCATGCTCAGCATGTAAAGCTGGGGGGGACATTCGGAGTGATGGCGTTTGTCTTCCCAAGTAACCGTTACGCGTGATGGAGCCCTGCTCTCCTGGAGATGGCTGAACACCTGCCTGCTGACGGGAAGCAGTGAACGAATTCCTTGTTTTGCTTTCCTTGCCTGCACCCTTTGCTTTCCCTATTAAACCATCTTTATCTCAACCCTTCTTATCTCAACTCACTTTTACCCTTCTGACTCTCTTCCCCATCCCACCATGGGGAGCGAGTGGCTGCATGTTGCTCAGTTGCCGGCTGGGGTTAAACCATGACACTGAGACAGGGTTGGGTTTTGTATTATCTCATGTTTCTGTGTGAGGAAAGAGTTGTAATTCCTATTCAAAAATAGTCCTCCTACTCAAAATTGGTTTTGAATGTGTATTCTTGAGGCAAACATAAAATCAATGACCATTTTCTAAAATGGCTACCAGCTGCTAATATCCCAGTGGAGCTGATAGTGCTCTAGCTCTCTTGTCAAACATGGCTAGGTCTCTTCCTTTTCTCTTTGCCAAAGAAAAACTCGTAAGGCTAACATCTTCTCCTTTAGCAGCCTAAAGCAATGAGAAATAGCAAATGTTCTTACAAAAAAGGTTTCTTGCCGTACCAGGGTAACTGGGAAAAAGACATGAGCACAACTGTTGCAAGCTCTGCCAGATAAAACTTTGTTCTTAATCTCTACTGATTAAGCTTATGAAAATCAAAACATTTTAAGCAAATTTTCTAAGGCTTTTGAACAGACTTCCTTCTACATTATACGATATATGAAAGAAAACTAACAATACAACATTAAGCAGGTGAAAAAATGCAAGCTACCTGGCTAATGCCATTCTCGCTGCTCTAAGATGGCACATTACGGGTTTACTTGCATGCTTTGGCTACCATCTAAAGTTTAACCACCAATACTAATTTTACATTTGCTGCCATTTATCTTAAAGTACAGGAATCATAGATAGCATATTTTCTTTGACTTTCTCTATTTAAATACCAAATCTGTAAAAAACAAAGACTGTAAATTACTTGAGGAAGTGTTTTTCAATCACACGGAATATTTTCTACAACTAATATCTAGACCAGATCTGTTATGTTTTCTTTTATTGCCATAAAAGAAAAAACATGAAACTTGTTATCAATCTCAACATAAATTCTATTAAACTGTAATATTTTTCCAAATATGGAAAAGCTCCCAAGAAACTCCAATTCTGCACTGCATGGATACCAAAAATGAGGGACAATACGGCTCAAAAACACGGTGCCCAAGATGAACTCCCGATTTATGCAATTCCGTAATTCACAGCCAACCAAGAGACCATGCCGCCCTGAGTGACCTAGTTTTGCAGACTGTACCTTGGTCACTTCCAAGACAAAGTATAAACAATGTCCCTAGCAATCTTTGGAAAACCATAAATGAACAAAAGGCTGATGGCACACTCCTTCAGAACTGGCTATCATCAATACTTCATCAATACTTTCCACAAAAATCTCATACCAAAACTATTACCCCTTATGTGTAACAGGAAACACAATCCATTCCAAACACCATGCAATTCCAGTGATAATTCTGGTCTCTAGAAAATTAATCTCATCCACACAAATGGCAAAGTTTCCTGAAGACAGAGTTTTTCCAGAACTCTGTTCAAGATTTTATGCCATCCCACATGCAAGCTGTATTAGATTAATGTTTCTGCCAACATACAAACTTAGAATAATGTATACTAACCCTCCCCACTCCACAGAGATTACAAACCAATTACAATGAACAGTAGTCTCACTGCCTATTTATTTTACTGGAAAATGTTCACTCACCAGTATATAACAACTAGAGTGGAATAAAAATCCTAATTCAGTCCTGTCTCTGTAAACTGTATTACTCCACAGACAGAAATGTATGTTACAATTCTGAAAGAAAATTCCACACTGAGGGTGAGCTCTAAAATGACTGCAGGAATACTAATTTTACATAGTTGGAGCTGTCAAGTTATCAGTGGTTGTACACAATGTAAAAAGAATTTCTCTTTGTAGGTACCGGAACAAAAACAGTGTCACAAAGTCGGAACAACTTAGCGTTGAAAGGAAACAGATGCACCTAATTCTACATATATAAAATAGGAGTTAACGTACAGAAACCAATTATCTTAATCTGAAAATTATTACACACAGGCATCATTGAAATGCAGAATAATTATTTAAAAACATGTAAGAAACAGAGAGAAGAGAATTAAAAAACAAAACGCAGTTAAACAACAGGGATCCAAAAGTTCAGGAAGTTCAATCTGTCTCTTTTCACAACAGAAAGGTGAGGGCTTGGAACTCACTCATGAGACCTTCTCATTCGGTCCAGAAGGTCACGCTGGCAACTAGCAAGATGGGTGGTAGGCTGTGGTCATTCTGATTTTAGGCAGCAGAAGTGAAAAGGTGTGCGTTTGACCAAGCACCTAACATACTTCTGGTAAGAGAAGGCTTTTACATCAGCTGCCATTTACTGAACTTCTGGAGTCTTTAATTTCCAGGTTAGGCATGCCTATTACCACAAAAAAGGCCAGAAAAAAGGAGAAAAGCTACTAGATCAGCATCCTCCAAAGTCAGGCCAAAGGAGAACCACCATGAGCAGTCATAGTGGTTGACCTCTAAATGGCTAACCCTGGTTTCAATAAAACCTTTCTGGTACCTTGGACCAGACACCCTGGTAGCACTACAGAGATACAAACATGCAAATAAGTGCAGGAATTCATTTTGAGAAACACACAGAAAAGTGGTTAAATGAACACTGCAGAACCACGTTTCTTTCTATTCACAAATGGCTATCACTGCAGCCTTACAAAACTAACCCATACCACTGTTTATGCTGCAGTTTATGAAGATTATTTGTCATGCTCATTCTCTGGATAGGAACATGTTAATTATTAACTTATTCTCTTATCCTACTCTTCAAATGTGTTACAGAAAGATGAGTAATACCAACAAAACTCCCATTCCAACTCTGATTTTCCCCTCCCTCTGTTATTGCTCCACCATGAGAGGCAGGGACTTAAGATTTAGACACAATAAACAGAGATTAAATTTGTTTATTAAGGTGTGCCAGAAACCTGAGATCTTTCAGCCAAAGAGGTATTGTAATACATTCCCTCTCATTATTATGCAATATTACAGGCTTCCACAGCAGGAACAGTAATTTCATGGTTAGAATCCAACACCGTTCACCAGAAAACTGTTACACAGCACTCTCAGAAGAAAGGATTTTTTATAAAACAGGACTGTCGAGACAAAAACAAAAAACAATAAGAAGCCTGTATGATTAAGCTTTATCACAACACCAGCAGTTACCACCCTTCCACACGTGCACATTTTTTGTGAATTGTCTTAAAAGCATGACAGTAAGTACTTTTGTTTATTTATCTTATGCAATTCTGCATGGAAAGACTTAGAATTATTCATGATCCTAGAAAACTGTATAATTTCCATTTCTCAACACCATAGATATCTGGTTCCTGATAAATAGCTGAAATATCTCAATACATAACTCACTTAAAAAATCTCCAGGGTTACAACTTCATTTTTCTGGTTAGAAAAACTCTCAAAATATTTAATATGTTTAGAAATAAAAAATATTCACTTTAAATAAATGCAAACCTAATTATAAAGTCAGGCACAAAGCATTCTAAAACTATATTTGTGTTTTTCAGCTTCTTAATTCTCCGATTTCATAATTTTTTTTCAGAGAACAAAGAAATGGAAATAAAAAAATCTGTTAACACAAGCATCATTCTACAGCTCTATATGCAAGATAAAACTTAAAACACGATATACCTGCATGACACCTGGTAGAACGGATATCCCGGTAGAGGAACAGAGTTTGAAAATCCAGACTGACTCGACATTGCCTTCAGGTATTGTATCCACTTAAATCGCTTCTATATTCCATATGTTAATTCCTTACCAAAGAAATATGTATGTATGTATCCATCTGTACATTTGTTCAAAGCTAACTAAAAAGAAACCAAGTGCATATTCGAAGGTCTTGAAGATTCTGCCTGCATTTCAAACTGCTTCCTCAGTAGTGAAATTCCTAAAAGCCAACACCCTCATGACATCACATACTACAAAATCATAAACATGCAATTGTTTCAGTAAAGCAAGGACAGCCTGTCGGCTTTGACTCGACATAAAATCCTGCACCGCGTTTCTTCTTGAAAACACAGTGCCTTTCAGGCTGGCGAAAGGCAGAGAGACCTGCTGTCTTAAACAGCAGCTCTGCTTTGGCAGTCAGCCAGCAACCAGCAGAACTTATTGCCAATGCCGCAAATCCCTCCTATCAGCTAATGAAGATCCAGACTGCAGGTGAAACATGATTTGAGCCCATGACAAGAATTTCCTTGAAAATGCATGAGAACCATGACCTTGAACCCGGTGACAAAAATTTCTTTTAAAAATTTCAGTTAAACGTGCAATGCATACTCCTGTTTTATAAGCAACATAGATTGCAATACACATTATGGTAGTAAGAAAAATCATACTGAGTTTTCCCCTGCTAAAATAGAATCCTATCATGCTGCACCCTCAGCTATGGGAAAGCAGGAGGGAAGGATAGGAGGCGGAATGTTAAACTACGTTATTCAAGCTACTGAATAAAGAAATAATATTATATGCATGCATTCCTGTAGTATTTTACTACAGCTTAAATCAAAGAAGTATCAAAAGTGAAATTTCTTTTGATATACAGTACAATGTATATTCACAACAATATATTCACAACTTTATGTGGAAGTTTATTTGGGCACGCCTTCCTCAGGAGAGGAGAAGAACTGGAGAGCAGGAAGGCATGTGAGTAGCCACAGTATAGCCCAGTGGCATGACTAATATCAAATAGACTTAAATGATTATCTACTTACACTGGTCTTAGAGTAAAGGTGTACAGTGCTCTCATATGAAGACTTGCTTAGTTTAAGCAAAATATTAAATAAAACAGATTTTACTAACAAAGAGACTTGAAAAAGAAGCTTTTATAAATACAATCTTTCTCACATCGAGCACAGAGCATTAATTCCAAAACCCATGACTCTCAAAAACCACACAGGTTAACAGCAAAAAAAGTTGTGTGCATGTGAGAGGAAATGAAAACTCTACCAGGCCTGTTGGAAGTCCCTTTTCCCGGACACCTGATCAGGGATATTAGCAGTACTGTTAGCTTTCATCCCTACTGCCACAGCTATGGAGGGCCATGTAAGTCATCCTGCTACGCTGCTGTGGTTGGACCTGATCAGTCCTCTTGTGTGCACATCCCTAAAGCACTTACATTTATATCCTGTATATGTACTCATTTTTTATTTGGTGCCTTCTTGGCACTGATAATCACAGCAGTAACACATTTATCCAGTACTTCTCATCTCAGAATAATTCTTCTTAGTTTCAAACAGGATTTAAGGTGTTTCCATTTGATTTGCCAGCTGAAAAGAATGTTAGTGTCAAGTCAGCAGATCACAGGCTTATAAACCAGGAGTCTTAAGAGGCTGCCAGTGGCTTGCCATGCCATTTTGCAAAAATCACTTACTCCTTTAACGCCTAGCTTATCCACATAATAAGGAAAATACTGGCTGACAGCAAAGGAATGATGCGAGGTTAAATTTTTTTTGTAATTAAGTATTGAAATCCTCTGATTAAAGATTTATGAAGGGATAAAACAGCTGTAGCATTTGAGGGAAAAGATGTGTGGGAATATTCAGAATAGAGCTTTCTTTTTGTCTCCTGCTCCTAGCTCTAACTCACCAGAAGCCTTATTGGTCTGAAATTTCAATTTACATATAAAACCCATTTAAATTTTAAAATGCAGTGGAAACAACAGTATTTAAACTGGTAGAGAGCATTACATGGCATTTAAAGATGGGGATAAGCGCGATGACAATAGGCACACAAAAACCAAATTTAAGATCATCTTTACAGAAGCAGAATCGTCTGCAACTGGATCAATCTGCATTGGATTCAGCATCACACCAGTTCAGTGACTTGGAAACAGGAAGGGAAAGCGTGACATAAAAGGGAGAAACGGGGAACAGAAAATCTAGTAAGGATCAAAGAGAAAGCCTCCACACAATGATACCCAACGTTTACCAAGTGCCCCTTTTCTTTCTTTCCACATGCAGGCTTGATTACAGTACAGAACTACTTCTGGGATCCAGACCTACTTGCCAAACACCACCTCCAGTAAGAGAGACAAGTGGGTTTCGTTCCAACTGCAGTCATGTTTGAATTCTACTTCCGTGTTTTAGTGCCAAGAAACTTACTTAAAAATAACCACATTAGTATTGTTTAGCATAGCATGTCATGTAGTACTTTATTACTTTGCTGGAACAAAATTAAACAAAGAAAATAAGTTTGAGGCAGAAATACTGTGTGTTCCAGAATCTACAGTGACCTTAATACTGAAGTAACTGACCTGCTAGCCGTTACAGCATGTAATGCTGCTAGTTGAAAAGGTATGCAATACTTAACTGAGTTGTAACTGCACTTCAAAAAGCAGGGATAAGGTGAAAGGCTGGAGAAGAGCAAGCTCATGACCACTTTCAGGTATTTCAAACAAGTAGCATCCTTAGTAAACTAACAGAAAACTAGTTTAAACTAAAAAGACAGAATGGAGGAGAAATAGAAATTAACCTCATTAGTGGAATCTAAATCAACTTCATCAAGTTTAGAAGTGAAAGCAAGCATATTGTAGACAGTTATGTGATGCTATATCAAAATGCATATAAAGTGTTTAGTATTCATAGAAATAGAATGAAATGTCATGCAGAAATTATTGTTACATCAATACCATAAATCAGTAATTTACTCCCATACAAAGTGTTATATTTGACATTTTCCCTGCCCGCTAAGAAACATATTACAGACACTAAAACAGAAGGAAAAAAAATTAGTAAATGTAGGAAAAATCGTCACAAAGAGTTTGAAAATAACAGTATTACTTACAAAGAAGGTATTACAAAGATATAACGAGCGGCACGGTATTCTTGTGTGTGACACAAGAATAGGGAAGTATTCAACAACACTGAAAAATAATGGGAAACTTGAAACTGAAGAAGGACACTATCACTGAAAATCCAAAACTCATCCAGAGTTAAAGAGTAAATGGATATTTACACAGGGAAAAATAAAAACCCAGAAGTGGTAACAGAAAAGCACTGGAAGGAAAGAGGACTTGAAAACACCACCAGAATTTGGGAGAAAGCACCCATGTGAGAAAGCGTTATCTAACTTAGCTGCTGAAGGATGTCTTTTGCTCTTTTCTGAAGCAGACTAGTGGGTTCACTGATAATGCATCACCTCTGCTGCACTCCTAAGCTTGTTGGTCAAACAGCTGAACCAAGATTTTTTTTTTTTTTTTTTTTAGCTTAGTTTCCTAAGAAAACTGAAGTGATCATTGTCACATAAGCAGATACTGACTAAGCAGGTTAGTAGTTGTTTTCAGGTAGGCTACCTAATGAAAAATAAAGAAAAGTAAGCAACCTCTGAAAGAAAACAGGCAGCAAATGAAGATGTTTGTGTTGTGAATTCAATTAAATTGGGTTCTCCAAAGCAAAAACACATATCTATCTTCTCCCCCTCTCCTACCCTGCCTTCCAGTCTTTAAAATTTCCCATTTATCTGCCCTCCTAACACTTGGTTGTTCTGTTTGCCTTGCAGTAGCTTTCAATTTCTCCAGCCCCTCTTTCCCGCCTGCTGTTAAGGCAGCTTTCTTGCCATATCCATGCCAGCACTATCCTGGCAGGCCTATTACAAGCTTGTTCAGCTTGCTAGCCCATTTATCTAGCTGAGAGATGGCTGCCCGTTACCCATCCTCATCCTCCATGAACTTTACGTCATTCCCAGCAAGAGCTTTAAAAAGAAGAAAACAACCCAAAGGGCAAGCAACAGTTGAGTTGATTGAACAACTAAGTGTTGCACACTTCACAAAGAACTGAAGTTTCCCCACATTTTCTCCATATGCTCCCTATCCATATACTGTCATGTCCTGAAATATGTCTAGTGGTGCTAACACAAAACTAATTCAAAAAGCAAGATTCCCAGCTTAGTTTCTCAAGCTTGTCTGTTTCTTATTTATTTTTAGAGGGAAACACAGTGAGTATAAAGCTACCCTCTCAAACTGAACACTGGAACATGGAGTTAGCATCCCTTATGATACAAAAATAAGTGAAATCGCCTTTGGAAGGAGGTTTAAATTTGCAGTTGGGCCCCATGTTAGCCACTGAAAGGTTGGGTAGGTCCGATGAAAAAGTACAGGGTGGGGCTTCACTTCAGAGAAGCCTCTCAGTGGCAAGATGCTTGCATTTTTTCCTTGCATACACTATAAAGGAGGGAAAAATGCCTTCCCCAAACCTAATTTTCCAGATACGAAAACATGTAACAGTTATGTAGGACCTGGCTTTCAGCTGCTTCTGCAACACTCAAGATGCAAAAGGTTGCTTTGAAGCAACTTGCATACCATGTGAAATTCTTGAGAAAGGCATCTTTTATAAAGACAAAATGACAACGCACTCCTCTCTGTGACCATGCAGACTGGCAAGAATGATGGATCTCCATAAAAGTTGAAATAATGAGGGCTTGGAAGTATAAAGTATCTGAAATTTAAGGAATTTATTTTCATTAAGGATTTATCCTTCAAGGAATAGAGCAGTAAACTTAACTGCAAGATACAGCAGTAGGATTTATTGTAGGTACAAACACATTTCTGCTCCAGAAGCTTAATCTTAAAATGCCACATATGAAAACAAACAATTCTGTTCCATTCCATGCTCCTCTTCAGAGACACAGAATTCACACAGAGCCATCAGCAGCATTGGCTTAAAACTAGTTGTCCTCTAGACAGACACCAGCTTCCCATGTTCTGAACGTCATTCTAGGAATCAGCCATTAAAAACATACAATAAAAAGCTAAATACTACTTGACAAAATGAACTTCAAAAGATATTGGATTCGGAAGAATTCCACAATGAATAATTTATTTGGTAGATTTAAAAAAATAGTAAGTCTGGCTTGAACCTCTCTGTCAGAGTCTGAAGCTAGATTTTAAAAATTCCTACAACTGAAACAAAGCTTAAAATTTAGTCTAAACATCTGAGAATTCATAGTCGAGTTACTAGGACTGATATGTCTGCTTGCTACCTTAGTCCTTCCAGACATTCTTACTTGGATTAAGAAATAATATTTTTGATGTCTTTGTTCCAATCTGGAACAAAAAAAAGCAAGAGTTATTAAATTCTCATATAAACAAACTTCTATTTTTAACCCAAACATAAAGCTGCTCTTAGCTACTTTAGCACTAGGCAGGCTGTAAAGATGCTCAAAAGTCCAACACCAGGGCCCTGACTTGCAAGGTGATCTAAACAGCATTACTCAAAAGCCATTCC
>NW_010555456.1:38721-43977 GCF_000687285.1 Phaethon lepturus | reverse complement strand
AACCCCTCCCCGCCAACACGGGCGGGTCCACCCTGCCCAGCCTCCACTGACTGACGCATTCCAATTCTACATACAGTCAAAAAATCACAACTTAAGTACTAATCACACATCACCATTAGCACTTGAAAGCACATCGTCCTGGTCTTCGTGCCCAAACTAGCAGTGGCACACCTCCCTCTCTTGCCTCTTCCACTCACCCTGGAAGTTGTCATTCCCCGCTTACAAGTAGCTTAAGGCTCCATTCCTCCTACTCTCCTCTGGGTGCTCAAGAGAGAGGATCCTTCTCTAGGCTTGACGTATTGTCATCTTCTCTCTGCTGTAATGTCCCATGGCACCTACAGGCACCAGGTTTCAGCATGCTGTTCTGTTACAACGAACACCACAGAACGGCTGGAGGACGGAGGGCCACGTGGAGGTATGTACCAGCAGCAACGTAGCCCCGTTCACAAAAGGACCCTTTACGGCAAAGCATCCATTCAGGCAGTTAGCTAGAACAATGTTGTTTACTAAAGTACCTCAAAGCAAAAGGACGTATGTGTTGTATGTAAAACCTGCATCACTGAAGAGCCAAAACGAAAGCTCTCATGACCAGAAATGATCACCATCCGTGCAACTCCTGTGCAAAAAATCAGATAGCATCAGATGTTTCAACAGTCAGCCATGAATTCTCAATGGCTCTCACTGATATTGCATGACAGCACATATGGGAAGAAAGCATGTACTAGAATGGAGATTACTAAACACCCCAAGATAACCAATGCAAGTCGGATAATCAATACATGTTTCTTTACTGTTTAGCAAGCGTTCAGGCAGAAGTTAAACAACTCTTTATTGTGGCCAAAGGTTCTCAACTGCTTCATGAGCAACTGAGCATGGTTGGCATCCTGCCTGTCAGAGAGATAACCCTGTCCTGTTGAACTAGAGCAGTGAATCTTCCTGCCCACAAACCTAAAATCACAATGAAGCTGCTATGTAACCAGGTACAGTGTTCTCAACCAGGCCGCTCTGCCCTACAGCTGGCTAAAATTAGTCTACAACAATTTGCAGAATGAGCAAGAAAAAATATTGTCAACAATAAAACATCAGGATGTCTCCTGGGACAGAAGAGGAATACCTGGGCTGTAAGTTAACCTCATGCAAATCATGAAACCTCACAGCTATAAAGCCATTGACCATGACATATACAGGACGTTTATATGACAGGGGGAAGTACCCTCCCTATGACCTTGCCTTCCTCTCTAACTGCAGGTCCAGCTGAAACAATTAGCCATAAGTAACCTGCAACTGGAAACTAACTTCTGTGATTATCTGACCAACAGTCAGAGGTACACAGATGTTAGCCATTCTGTACCTGTGCACGTGAACAGTCTGTACTGCACATCTTTGAATTCTAACCTACATAAACTTTGGGGGATGAACTCATCCTCAATGCTAGCAGGAAACGTTACCTTCCACCACCAACTTCACTCTGTATCATCCCCGTGACCTTCACCCAGGAAACAAAGTAAACGCAGCACCTGTCCACACCGGCAAGCTTACTACCAGCAATCCATCACCTGCCAGTAGACTGGAAAAGGGAGACTGCTGTTGCTGGAAAGCAAGAGGTTCACAGGGTGCAGCAGAGCGCATCAGTGACACAGCATTTCATCACTGGAGTCTGACTGGCCTGGCACTGCCCTCACACTTTCTCTGGAAGGAGGTGGCTAAAGGACTAAACACCTCTTCCCCCCAACTTTGCAGTGTACACAAATCGTTAAGGGCTGCCACCTGCAATACACTGCAGAAGCTCAGGTCGGGCATACCAGTCTGGTGGAGAAAGGCTGCAGGATTCACATGCCTGAAATCCGGTGCTATCAGAGCTGCAAGGTTGGGAATTCACAGCAGCAGCATCACTGGCCAGAAAGAGGAGAGAATTCCAAAACAAAACAAGCAAAACCCAAAAAACCTAAAGAAGCCCAAACGAAACCAGAATCCCACCTAGTTCCTCATAAAAGGAAGTGCATCAACTTGACCCATCTCTACAGGATGTTTCCAAACAGTTCCACAGAGCAAAGACTTCTCAAGTCCGTACCAGGTATTGACTATCTTCAAAGGCCATTTGGGACTGATCCTTCCATTTTCTGCTTACTACATTTGTAAACACAAGAGTATAAATCTTACATGCTACAGAATCAGCAGCTATTCCACATTTCAGTTCAAAGAAAAACACAGAATCAAATTACATTCTCTCGCTGTATGAAATAACTCCATATTCTTAAATCAAAAATAACTCTTCTAAACAACAACAAAAAAGCATTCATGAAGATAGGGCATTATTATACTTTTAAAAAAATACACAGAGCCTGAAATGGGATTAAGCTACTTTATTCTACTTAAAAATGAATTATAGTGGAGACAGACAAATATTTACTGCCAAGTGACACAAAAATACTGAACAGAAAACTAGCAAAAATGATTGAATAAGAACAATTGAGTGAGCCAAATAAACTTTAAAGGGATAAACTTTTGCTAAAACCAAAGAGGAAATTTAGAATTTCGCCGAGTATGGACGCGTGTAAATTGGACTGAAGTGATTTAATAAAAACAGTCACTACAAACATATGTAGAATCCAGAACGCTGATATTATAAGCAATTTTTTAAATTACTTTGAATTTAGAAGGCAGGTTCCTCTCTACTGTGACCCAAATAAATTTACGTGAGCTACCAGAACATAGTAAGTTTCTCTCTCCAGACACAACTCATTAATACAAACTGAACAGATGCCTCTTCAATGGCATCCAAACTTCAGCTTGCTGGACCTTGATGAAGTATAGAATATACATCTCGTAGGATTACAAATAAGGAAGGCTGAGTCTATTTTTGATCTTCAGGATAAATCAGACAAAGTCTTCTACATAAGAGTCCTTTTTAATTCAGACATATTCTGTGTTAACAGCCCTGATAAATTCTTATCTATAAGGATAACCTATTGAAAATTCTTGCTAGCAAATAAACTGTAACTACAGTGCCTTGCAAATTGCGCAAATTACATATCAGATTACAGAAAAGCATTTCAGTTAGAGGCAAAAGGAACACTGTCATTTCACTTTAAAGTTGGCAATTTGTATAATTCGGCATCCCTCAAAAGAACAAGAGTAAAAAGAAAGTGTAGGGCGTACAAACTCCTGAGGTCAGGGTGATAAATGAAACCACTTCCAAAATAAGCTTTCCTAATTAAGGCTTCCAAACCAGAGCTGGCTTGCATTCAGTTAATACCACCGTTACAAGTAATCTGAAATATTCTTGATAAAATATTTTTAGTATCGACTCCAGCATATTAAAACCAGTTGAAGGTCATTATGAGGATGAAAAAAAATAAAGTTCAGACGCAAGAAAGATAACAAATTAATCCTTAGAACTACACAAAATATTTTGAGAACTCTGTACTTAAATCAGTTCAAGATTAATTGTTTCTTTATAACTATCATCTTAACGCATTATAACCTGAGCATTAAAAAAAAGAAACAACGTATCTGTCAGTTCCTGGATTACATCTACTGGATTCTACTTATTTGTCCCCACGGGCACACCTGGACAACTAAAAGCAGGGTGAGTGTTTTTTAGTCAAAAGACAGAAATATTTTATACATTGTCTAAATCAAGTTTATGTCATCCCAGCCTCCCTGAAGAAATTTTTAGTTTACTTAGACAGATGGCACTTTTTATTATACCTGTATTTGTTCACTGCATTTAAGAAATTTAATTTGCATGGCGAAACTTTTTCATGTGTTAGGTGAATTCATGTGCCACTAAATGACAATTCAGCACTACAAAATAAAGTAGAGATAAATCTAACTTATTCTCTGAAATGTAAATATTTCATACCAGCCTTTTCAAACAGTCAACTGTTTAAACTCTTCATTCTGTGTTGGTGTAAGAACTTATTCTATTTATTTAATTTTGGTATATTTTTTGGCATGTCACTTTAATCTCAGAAAAAAAATAATGCTAAGGAATCCTTTATATTCTGTTACATTCTTATGATTGCCATTATCATACGCAGTCTTGAAATGGAAGACATTAAACTTAACCATGAGTTATAGTCACACTGTTGAGAACTGAATGGACTGCACAGAATTCTAAAAGAACGGCGAGATTTATGGAAACACACAAAAAAATTAAATACCTAAAAGCACTAGGAATGGCAGTGTGCAAGGTAACAGGGGCCACATGCTTTGCAAGGGCATAGGATGCATTTCTATGCAAAACAGAGCAAACAAACAGGACATCCCTTCAAATGTACACTGACACACACAAATAAAAATCCCTAATTATATTTTCATTAATCTTCTGAAGCCTGTGAAATGATTCATGTTTACAACACCTGACTAACCTCAGGTGCTTTGCCAAAGAGAAGGTTTTTTTGTTTTGTTTTATTTTCTCCCTAGGAACAACAAGGATAAAAAGGCAAAGGCTATAGAGTCAAGCCTGGACAATAACACCTATGAGTTGCCATCGTAAGAAATGGCTCGGCATTTTCCAAAATAAGGTATGATTTCACTTGCAACTGAGCTTCTGATTGCTAGAGCAATTTCATTACTTCAGAAGGCATTACAAATACTTCCATTCTTCATCCCTCGTAATAAAATCTGTTTAAACACTTCTTAAATAATGCAAATATTTATTCTCTTTGATAAGAATCAATCATCAATTTGAAGGCAAAGTCCACAAAGACCAAGAAACAATCCTACCCTTCTCATCAGGATCTTTCACAAACCTGGAATGCAAGTACTGAGAGACACCCAGTGTTAACAGTATGTGCCAGGAATATCCGACACTCACTGCCCTAATTATTTAAGACAACAGTACTCAACTTTCAAGCAGGTAGTCTAATAACAAAGGAAACTCTGAAAAACATGGCACTAAATGAACACTGCACATTTAAAGTTACAGTATGGAAAACTCAAAACGGTTAGCAAGAGATTAGAACAAAAGCCTTATATTATCTCAGGCATTTAGTACAAGAAACACAGGAAAAAATACAGGGTTTCAAATGAAATATTACAATCTTTTTGCAAGGACCGAACACTGATACATACCTAAAATAACAGTTTTTCACAGCACTGTTCACAGACTGTCAGCTTCAGTCAGTCATTAACCGTTCTCATGATTAAGCCTGAAGCATTCATAAGCATTCAAAAGTGAAGCACAGTCATTAAAAAGGACCACACTTGCCCTGTCCCCATTTGCTGAAAAAATCATTAACGCCTTCACTC
>NW_010555456.1:32914-38690 GCF_000687285.1 Phaethon lepturus | reverse complement strand
AGGGAAAGAAAGAAAGGGGAGGGAAGAAGATTAGAGCAGAATACCGCCTACCTCATTGCCATCATTTCCTCCCAACAGGTCATCCACACCGAGAAAGATGACTAAAACTGGTCTCTAAATCGGTTTCAGTGCTTCAGACTGGCTTAAGAGAAACAAACCATAATTAGCTCGTTTTACGTAACTGATGTAAGTTTGAACATTTCATGTTAGTTGATTTTACACCGATATTAAAACCACTCCTGGAGATGCCCTAGCATGACCACATCCACTTAGTGCCATTATTCTTTCACATGTTTCAAGATAAAGGCAATAAATTCAAATACAAAATATCAAGAAAATATAATTATATTATATCCCAGATAATTCCTAAAAACAGGAAATCAATGTTTTAATAGAGTTGCATCATTTTAATTAGCTCTCAACATTAGTCCTTTGCCACACAACTTCTGTGGATCAGATGACAGCAGCTTTGCATAATTATGTGTGCAGACAATCACCTTCTGAGTTTTCTCCCATCTAGAACAAGTTAATCATCTTGTTATATAAAGCCAAATTAAATATAAACTTTCAAGAAAATATCCCTCCTCAGATTAATTGCTCGAAGCAAAGCAGAAACAGTTATTGCAGGTGTGATTTTAATGGAAGTTCTTATAAAATTGGAGCACTACTGTGATGGATGGTTTAAATCTGTAAATTTCTCCTCAGAAGTATGAATTTAAAAATCTCTGCCATTTCATGAGATATTAAATTTATTAAAAGAGCCTTGACATGTTCCATGACTCCTACTTCAAAGTAACTAAATTATCCAAAATTTTTATGCTTTATTTTAAAACTGCCTTCAAAATACTGCCTATCACAAAACAACTTCTCGTCCAGTTGCTTCAATAAGTTTAAAACATTTTTGTAAAAAACTTCCACACAAACTAATTGGAAAACTCACTGTAACTGCTTTTGGTAACTATATTTTGTCTCAACAATGTGTTGTGTTAAAACAACTATCTAATATGTGATGCTAATTTAAGTAGATCACACTGTTTCTATTAGATTTGCCTTAAAGCTCTTCCTAATAAATCTAGTTGCAAGAGAAGTGCTTGCCTTATTTTCTCTAAAAAGTTGTTCATTTAAAATTACCTATTAGGCAACCCGCAGTCTTTGAGAGACAACACATTCTCTGCCAGTTAAAGTACAGAAGACAGATTTTATATTAATTTTGTTATGCTGCAGATACACAGAGAAGCCTTTGTGAAAATATCATCATTTACAACTACATGACTGAAATTCTTCCCATATTTGGGAGGAGAAGGGGGCTGTAGGGGGGTGTTATTTATCATGAAGCTGCTACGACGGTACTCGCATCACTGAAATGCTCTTCGCAGCTATCTGTATTTGTATTATGGCTGTGCTCAGAAAAGCAATATGCAAGGTACGACACAAAATGGGAAGAGGTCCATCTTTATAGGTTAAGCATATATTAGCTATGTTTACATATAGTAGTCATTTAAAAATAAAAGTGTTTTGACTGAAATAAAATGCAATGCAAACAATAAACGGCTAAAGTACCATGCTCTTTTTATTAAGGGACACAATTTTAAAGATAAGATAGAATAAAATAAAAACCTGTAAAACTGCAAGCCACTTTCCATTTCCTTTCCAATTCACCAAAAACATACGTGTGAGAAATTAAACTTCTTCCTAAGCTTTTATTTTATTCATCACCACAGGATCAAAAACTTCAAAGTTTGGAAATACTCCCATTACTCCTTATTTACCTTATAAATGAGATATGAAAACACATGCAAAGAAGTGCTTCTAGGAGTAAATGCCATGCAAGTACCTCCTTTAAAACTTAACAGAAGATGAGATGTAGCAAATAAGTGACAATCCACCCTAACTCAACATTTGGTTTTAATTACTTTGCATTTAATTGCAGGTGCTCACAAAGTTTAAAAAATAACACTGATCTCTGCTTACTACAAAATATTTTAAGCTGGAATCATAATATTAATTAGTCACCAGTAACTTATTTTTGCTTTGAAATAATATTTACATAATGTTCCATCAGCAAACATGTGCCAGACAGTACTTCCTAGGGGTACGTTAAAACCAGAAACAAGCACATACAAGGTTTAGAGCAACATCAGAAAGCAGCTGTTGCGTTTCAGCTGCACGGTGCTGACAAACGTTCCCTCTTCTACTCTACACAAATGTAAGAGTAATTACTCGCACAGCCTGACACCAGTTCCCACATCGTTCATTCCCACAAACTACATGGGGCAGAAGGGGATGAATTTCTTCCTGCAGTGCTACACGTAACTGCTGAAATCCGTGTCCCATCCTTCTGATCGCTTTCCAGAATCGGCCATAAATGCCTTCTCCACACTGAGCTACCAGTAAAATCAATTCTTACAACCCCTGGCTCCAAGGAGCTCTTTGCCTACAGAAATTTTTAATCAACACATCTGCTAAGTAACTTTTTTTGCTCTATCCAATTATTCTGGATATTTAAGCAACCACTTCTCTTCCCACATTCTCCCAGTTCTCCCTATCACAACTTCACCATCCTGGTGACTCACTTTTTTTTCCTGTGCCCTTTTCAAAGACTCCTTGTGATCTCCCCAATGCTTCAGCTGCTGCTTCTGTCCCTGACATCTTCTGAATTTATATGAAATATAGTAATATAACATGAAATCTTCTTATCATATTCATGCATTTGCAAAACAGAATTTTTTTGATTCATGACTAAGAAACCCTGGCCATTCCTAATGGAAGTATTTCTTCTCAACCCGTTTCAAGTTTTACTTTGGGTTTGTGGAGAATGCTGACTCATACCTTTACCACTCTTCAAAAAAATCAGAACTGCCTCATTACCAAGAGGTACACTTTTAACATTCTAATATTAAGTTCTAAAAGGGAATAGTTGATAAATACACTATAGAAAATCCCATGAAACAGGACCACCTCTTTTCTTACAGCATTTAGATTCAAAAAGCTAAAGATCTCAAACTTAATTCATGGTTACTCTATTATACCTAAACAGTTCCCTCATTTAAAAATGAGGAAGGGGAGAGAGGTTAGTCTTTACACTAATGATGAAAAAGGAACTATTAAGCATACGATGAGATACAATTTTCAGATTTCCAAAGGGCTGCTATAATAAGTTAATAGATGGGAACCTTAAACTATGGGATCTGTGTTACTGATGTGCTTTAAAGAGAAAAGAACAAGATTACACGTAAGATGCCCGTGACAATTCGTGAACCCGTTTTCCAGTTTTGGTATGTCATCTAAAATGGACTAGACCCAGGGAAGTATCAATATGCTAAACAGATTTTCTGCATAGAGCAAGTCTTTGAAACTATGTGAAGCCGTGTGAACAGCTTTCATAAGGTTTAAGCTTTTGGCACAGAAAAAGTAATTTTGTAAAAAGCTCAGATTAAAATTATAATGGCTCTAAAAGTGTTTAAAGACACAAAAAAACCTTCAGTGGATTTCTCTAGACCAAGAAAACATTTCCCTTCATACACAACATGTTTGTTACTATAAAGAAATTACAGCCGGAATACCAGAGACTCTGTGAAACTACTATCCTCTAAGACCGTACATGATACTTGAAATTCTGATTTATTCCTGATTTAACATCCTAAAATGTCAAAGCCATTCCCAGTTTACTTGTGTTCCAACAGATTAATTTTGCCATCTAAGATAGAGAAAAGCACCGCAATTCCATTACAGAAGCTTCCAAGTGTTTGCAACCTAAACAACATTGTAAACTTCACATCATAAATGATGTGTTACTCTAGAAGATTTTTCCTTCTGCATTGCAGTCTAAAAACAGCATAATAAGGATCTAGAAGACTACAGAAGACGTCCTGTGGTTTTTAATTCAAAATGTCAGAAGATAAGTATACTGCAAGTTTCACTGAATTTCTTTAAAAAGAAAAAAAACAGTTCATCAAAAGCACAGAAAGCTGAATACCAGGCCCACCCACATTCACACTTCACCTTATTTCCAAATGCTTGTGCTTGAAAGATTTTTAAAAATATATTTTTTCAAATAATTTAATTATCCAAAATATGCTACTAATTCTGTAGGCATACTCAAGGAGTTTCAACAGTCTTAATTTACTTAGAATTGTTTAAATGATGAACAAGTACCACAACGTAGGAGCAGCTACTTGTAATAAGATTTCCTCATGATGGCAGCATAAACCGTTCCAATGAGGTGTTAAATGACAATACACTGTTTTATATGAGTAGGAATGTATCTCAACTGCTCTAGAAATAGTGTTCACTACTTTTAATTTTCTCCCTCTTCACATTGCCATTTCTACACTACTTTACAGTCGTCTTATTTAGTCTCCAGAATTCCACAGGAGTATTATCCTACTTCACCCATATAATTTCTCAAGACAGAAGAGGTACCACCATACAAAGTAATTTCACAAGTGATACATAATTTTATGCATCTACCTCATATGCTCCATTACATTTTGTATCACTTGTATATTCGATTTTGAAAAGTCTATGACAACTACACAATCTATGCGTTTGCATGAATCACTAAGTTGATGTTTCAATGAAAATCTACGAAGTTCTTCTGAAGAATGATCTTCCATCAAGTTCTGTTTGGTTTTAATGTTTCTGCATTACAAAGAGGACAATACCATGACTTCAAAGTTTCCATTATTCTTTTGGAAGTAACAGTAATTTCAAAACTGGCCAGAAGGATTCTGAAAATCTTGAATTTTATCTTACTGACCTCCCACAGTATATAAATTACAAAGATTTATAGACTGTGTATTTTCATAAGATATGAACGTGAGTATGAAATTCATTGAGATCAAAATCTGCATACATTTCAACTTACTAATAGATTATATCAACTAAGTCTGTGTTGATTAAGAATAGGTTTGAGATTAAAAAGATCACCATGCTTGGAAAGACTTTGTTTAAAGACTATTTCTAGTGCAATTCACTCTTTTCAGACTATGCTGCAAGCAAGGCATTGCTGAGGCTACTAACTCCAAAAGCTTGTCACCTCACACTTCAAAAGGTCAGTCAATGTCCCTCTCGGATTAGCCACCATGACTGTACACGTAGTTGTTCCTTAACTCACTCCTATCAAAATAATCTGTTTGAAAACCATGCAGTACAGTATAAAGTAACCCAGATCACTGAGACACCAGGTTAGGAAGAGACAATACACGCAGTTACGCTGGCTGATCCAGGGGACAGTAAACTCCTGGAGGAGAAAAGACAGACAAGAATGAGTGACCAGCTCAATCTCCTGCTCAGCTGCAAATCTGTCTACAGCCTTTAAAAGTCCACTAAGTCCCCACGAGTTTCTCTCTTAGAACACCTACACAGAGTTTAAACATCAGAAGTGCATCTTTATTTATTTCATTTTCGTATTACTGACTAGCCATGCTTAAATATACTTAAAACCTTACCGATTTGTAATTTTACACCACCTCTGATTAACTGCCAGCTGCTTACAGGAAGCCATCTTGAGACTCCGTCATACTGAAGATAAACTGCCACTCACCCTATTTCTAGATGTTAGTAAACACTGAAATAAAAAACATACAGAAGGTAAGGAAAGACACACACACACACACACACAAAATATCAATCTGTTTTAGATAAAATAGGCGCTAGAATAAACACAAATGAAAATTTCTAACCCATGAAACACAGAATGGATGTGCTCATTCTAGAATTTTAACTCACAGCACATGTTGCAATACTACAGCCAGTACGGCTTTGCAGTTCACAC
>NW_010555456.1:22182-32885 GCF_000687285.1 Phaethon lepturus | reverse complement strand
CCATTCCTGGACAGAGCAAAGACACATGCTTGCACACAGATGTAACAGCCAAAAGCAGCAGTGAAGGTTTTTTGGCTGTAGTTAAGCTTTTCCTTAACTGCCTTTTTTCATGTCTTGGCAGTTTTATCTCCACCATGGTAACAAGGGTGGTTAACACCAATTTTCCCAAATCAGACTCAGATTATGCTGATTGAAAAGACCAACCATATCTTAATTTGAGGGTTTACAATAAGAAGATTAAAACAAACGAGTAGCTTCTGTGTTTTTAAGCAATATACCCACTGCATAGCAAACATTTACCTCATCAAAGAAAAAGCAGCTTTATAATGAAAGCCCATTTCCCAAACATTTATGGTTTCTAACAGAATTATTATTCCTCCAGAAAAACCTCCCATTTTCTTCTCCCTTACAGTACACCTATTCTGGCCAAGACAGAAGCAGAGCTTTACCACATTTCTCCTGCTAACAGGATTTTTCAAATGAGCAACAAAGACTGGGAACAGCTGTAGCTTCAGAAGAGGATTGCCTCATTACCAATAGCAATAAACAGAAGAGATAAAGCAGAGGAAAAAGCCAAGTTCTCCATATGAAAGAAAAAGTCACTGGGTTTAAAAATCACAGCCTAAAATCAACACTCTGCTGCCGGTATGTACATTTGTGTGTATTATTGTATAACAACAATGTAATAATAGGAGCCCTATATGAATTTACAGCTTTTTGTTCCTTTAAGTAATATTAGTTTAATTCAAGAAACATGATGAGGTCAATTGAGTTATGTGAAAGAACTACTGAGATGTAATTAGAACCCACAACTTCTCCTGTTTTCAGCAAGGCACTTCATCAAACATATAATGAAATATTCATGGCCATATTGTGACAGAAGAGCCTACAATCAACTTAAAAGCAGCAAGAGGAATTGCATGACAGCCTGTCAGTTAAAAAAACTAAACAATCCAATAAAAAGGTGTATTTGGCAAGACAAACTTTCACTCCCAAATTACTTTCTCCTCTAGTCTCGTCTCTCATTGTTAGAGACTAGCAGAAAATACTAATTTTTATACAGATTGTCACTGTGCAATAAGTATAGCATGAAGAATTTTTTTTCAATTACCAGACAAAAGCGTTCATACGTAGCAGATAATTAGTTGAACACAAGTTTAAGTAAAAAAACAATTGACATTTTAAAAAGTAAGGGAAACGGAACATTCAAAATTAGATCCAAAGCATGACCTAACAACTGAAAGTACAGAAATGCAGAGATAATGCATAATGTACGTCCAACAGTAAACTGATCAGTAAGCAGGAGGTACCCTAGCATGAGCCACCATTGTAATATAGCAATGAGAAAGACAAAAATTCAATGCCAGGACACATCATGACAGGTATATCCAGAAGAGACAAGGAAATATTTTAAGCAGTCTTTAACTGTAAGTGCTTCAGCAAGACTTTAGCAAGAATATCATGCACCATTCTAGACAATCCAGATTTAGAAAACATCAAATAGGTGCATGTAAAAAGAAGGACTTTCTCTATCTGGGGAAGAGATCAGGACACATCAAGTACTCTGTCATTTGCAACAAGCTAGGGCACATCTACTTTGTAAAACATAACACAAAGCAGAGAAACTTGAGCTAAAGCAAGCCAAGTTAATGTCTGAACCAGACTGACTGAAGATGGAACACTACGAGACATCTGATAGCACAAGCACATCATCATGCAGACACGGCTATACTGCTTTTGGCTGAAAAATAATGCCTCTGACTTGCATTGTGCTACACAGGTGTATGAGCTGGGCCCCATGGTCAATCCACTGCACAGTGCAGACATGCATTAACAAGTAGCTTATTCAACCTTTTATTTTGCAGGGTGTAGGACTGCTCTGTTTTTAAAAACAAACAAACCGACCAGTAATACAAATACCAGAGAAGGGAAAGTTGCCTTCATCAAACAACAGTAATGGCAGGAGACGAATAGATACCAGACTGCCACTAGTTAATACAAGTGAGAACTTAAAACAGAGTTCCCAAAATGTCTTTATTTCTAACACAATCTGGTAGGTACAGGGAAAAAGAAGGAAAAAAAAAAAACCCCGCCCCGAACAAACAAACATAAAAAGACAGATGCAGATTAATCAGTCCATGAGATCATTTAAATGAAATGGTGAAGATTAGTAGACTTGACTAAGTCGACACATGCTTGCAGACACCAGCCTATTGTCTGCAAAAATTAGAAATAGAAGTTAATTCACATATTTATTAGTATTTCGTAACACTGTTCATGCAATGTATTCATGGCTGACTGTAAACATCAACAAGTATTTTGGATTCTACTGTATCTCTGAAGCCAGGAAACTTCTCCAATTGTGCAAACATCTACTTGTGAACTTTCAAAACTTCTGAATCAAGAAAATTCAAAAGAAGTCTTTGATCTGCAGCATACTAGAAGCATACTCATAATCTGTTATGAGTTTACCACACTAAGCTACTATGCAAACTAAGATTTAACTCTTTTTTTTTTTGCTTTTTTCTTAAATTGCCCTTTAAACAAGCAGTAAGCAAAAGCTAACACACATTACTGTAGAGCAGAGGTCAAACTCTTAAAACTTCAAGTCACATTTTAGTTTGCTGAAATAAACATAGTTTTCCCATGTCATGAAGGCATTATATTATGTAATACTTAAAAATTGCTTAGATTCTGAAAACAATTACTTTACATCCACAACAGTCTACTTACACACACGGGGTTTTGTTCCGCTACTTCAAGCTTTCCACAAAGCTCCAGCTGGGCAATGGATGTTTCTTGGATCAAGACAGTTCAACATCTGTCCAGCTGGATGTCTCAAACAATTATATCTTCTTCAGCTAGGAAATAACGTTGTTTTTTTTTTTTTTCATTAACATACATGGCATTATCCAGTAAAAATTCACCAAGCGCTAACCATCTTCCCTCTGCGGTCTCTTCAGCCCACCAAAGTCATCTGAGCTGAACTGCGGCCTGCATCAATGTCGTTCCAGCAATGGTACTGGAACCATTGGAACCATGGAATCTCCTCCTTCCTCCCCTCTAACCAGATGAATGACAACATCAGAAGTTGGGTATTTTCTTCTTGCTGGCAAAGTAGGGCCTCAACTATCACACACAATTTCATTAAGAATATACCTTCTGCTGGTATGATCCTAAGTCCAGAATGTCAGGAATTCTAGCTTCCTCTAGAATCATTAGATTATCCCAAAACTATAAAACGCATTTTGTTGAAGTTCAACGCATACAGCCAGGGTACCTGATTTGCTGAGAGAAGGATGTTAAAAGCTTCAAATAATCAAACTAAATTTAGAGAAAGGATGAAATCCCTGCTTCATCCATAAAAGAACAACTAGCAATACCCAAAATCTTGCCTCAAACTAATTTAAGGAAGATTTTGGTGTCTAAAGCCTTTCCCAGTGAAGAATCCCAGAGACATAGAAAAGTCTAGACTGGAAGGGGGTTTCAGACAATCATCTGGTCCAACCTTCTGCGGGAAGCAAGGCCTTAGATTAGATGATCCAGAATCACCCAAACTTAGTCTTGAACACTTCCAGCAAGGGAGATTCTACCCCTCCCTCAAGGCAAACTACTCCAATGTTTAATTGTTCTCACAGTGAAGAACCACCTTCCCTGGCTGATCAGGGACGATGGTGAAGGCTGCTGAATACTACACTTCAATGGTAGAGAGTAGTGCTTATACAGCCCCTTCAAGCTGCAAAGCACAATCCTTTAACATGCACAGGTTTTCTTACATGTGCGTTTACCAAAAGAGGGAGGTGGGGAGAGGATAGATTCGCTAAGCTCTTACCCATGCTACAAATAAATATTATGTTAAATGAAACGTTAATACAGTTTCAACGAATCCAACATAAGTACCAGACTTGGCCTTAGAACAGCTGACAAGAACAATCACACTAGAATATATTTGGCTACGAGGCACTTGCTCATTAGCACATCAGCAAAAAGAGTAATGCAAAGTGGCATTAGTCAGGGAGATACACATTTCCAATATTTTGGGCCAGCCTTGCCTTTAATCCAAGTAAAAGGTTTTGGCAGGCAATTAAGAGTTGCCATTTGCAAACAGAAGTGATATTTAGCATATTTATTAAGACCTCGGCTCCTGCAGTCATGTAATGACTTAAGAACACCAGCTTTCATCTTATAAAGATGTTCCTAATATTCATAGTTTGAGGAAAAAATAGGCCCTGAAGAGGCTCAGGAAATAGATGTAAATTATGTGGGTATAAAGAGCAACAGCCCAGTAAATCTAGAAATCATTAAGCAAGTCTATGTGAGAACTATAGATTCCAGGCAGTCTACTGTAGTCCACACATAAATTATAATAAGGTCCACAAATAAATTTTAAAAATGTCCTTTTTTTGCATTTTAACTCAGAAGATTTTTATAACTCTTAAATCTTAACCATTTCCTTTGCATGTTCTTTTACCTTCCCCCCTCCAAAGAAAAATTCAAAATTTGACCTTGTAGAGACTGTAGCTCAAAATGAATTTAAATAAAATAAGAACAAGTGAAATTCTTTGGCTTTGCTGTTTCTCAACTGCCCCATCTATCCCCCATTTCCACTCCTCTACTTTACTATATGTCCTCATAAAAATAAGCAAGCCCTCTAAACTGTAGACATAAGCAGTGAAAAAACTTCCTTTCCATTTCTATACAGCTTATAAACAGATACTTAACAGTACATCTATAAAAAGACCTGATCCAGTTGCTGCCATACAAAATGTTTCATGTAACTGGTATGAACAAGCAAAGGCTATTTGGTGATTTTCTCACAAACCTGCCACAGTCCTTCACAATGAAGATCAAAACACACACATGTAAAACTAACCACTTAAGCCAAGCACAGTAAAGTCCTGAAGAAGAATTAGAGCAGGACAATCACAGATGCCTGCACCGGCATTTCTAACTTGAGTGTAACTTGGCCCGAAGTTTTGCTGTAGCATCACTGACAGTAACAGAGTTCTTCAGTAACAGTGGTTTGATTGGAAAAAACCCCAAACAAAACAGCTTTTTGAAAGCTTAAAGAGTGACTTACAAATAATTTAGCTCATAGGCAGAAAAGCACAATAAACAATGAAGATTTCAACAAACATCTCTCTTACAGAGCTCTCTACCATTATTTGAACACATACGCACAAAAAAATCCCATACGCCAAGCATCTTCCACGTTCGTCAAATTTAAGAAGTTCCATACTTGTACTGTATTATATAAGCAGACTGAGACAGAATAGATGAGCACTTTGTGCACTAGTGCAATGAGATGCTAAAATTTAGACCTGCCTTTAAGGCTGCTCAATTACCATACCGTCTTAAAGCCATGCTTCACAACATAGAACTAAAGAGGAAACCAATGCAAAGCTGACCAAAAGTCATGCTTAATAAACTTCCTAAATAGACTACAAAAGGCAGTTTTAAAAAACACTAGACTGGAGGCCAGAGCTGCCATTTGGAGGGCCCTTGACAAGCTCAAGAAATATGCTGACAGAAGCCTCATGATGTTCAATGAAGGTAGATGAAAGCTCATGCACCTGGGACAGAATAAGCCCACACAGCAGTCAAGGTTGGAGGCCAGCTGGTTAGAAAACAGCTTTGGACAAAGGAACCTAGGGGTCCTACTGAAGAAGTTGAACACAATTTATTTATTACACAATTTTCATTCTAGATTTTGACTTCTCCACTACATTACAACAGGGCAATGCAGAAAAACAAACAAACAAAGACCGAAGCTACACCAAGAGATTATTACACACCTTTAAGGTTTCTAGAACAAGCAATACCAGGAAAGCAGGGACACAGATAGCTCTTGTCTCAAAACCACGAACTAGGTATCAAAATAACCTGGTTCACTGATAAGGACTGACATACTCTTGCAGAAAAGCACAGGCTGACAAAAACAATTACAGAAGCCTCAACATACTTTGCCGACTAGAAGTTCCTTGTCCCTATCACCTGGAAACAGGTCTGACAAAAATCAGTTTCAACAAGGTTCAGCTTCTGTGGTTTTCAAAAAGACTGTCCTCACACACACAGCTCCTTTGGTACTTTGACTGCACTCTCCAGAAGACTAACACGTTTCCATTATTTTCAAGAAGCTGAGTGTTCACATTTGGAATAAAAATGAAGCTTCAGCAAAGACAGAAACACAAAAGTAAAATTACACTATTGATGCTCGTTACCTAGCTGAGAGAGGTACAAACATTGAGCTCTTTAAGTATGAAGATTTAGAAATTATTTCTACTTTCAAAATCTATGATGTGCTAAAACAGGCTTGGGTAAGAATTTTTTAAATTACATTTTATTTCAGTATTGATGTTTTCCCAATGTCTCAGGAATACTCATGAACCTTAGATACATACACCGTTGTATTCCACAGATTCATCACAAAATTTTCTTGGCTTATATCTGTATTTTTTAAAACATACTTTTAAACATCAATTTTTACACTCTTCCTGACTGCCATTTCTGAAGCTAGATTTTGTCAAAATTTTATTATCTTGTTTGCTTCTGTAACATTATTAAATTCTTTCTGAACTAGGTTTGTAATATTGAAAATTCTATCCCCTCATCAAAATAGACACACCCAAAATAACTGTCATCTTGCATTAACTGCAATCTGATATTTCCAGTGAGGAAGAAATGCAGAGAATAGAGTTCATGACAGGCAGATCTTTAGGAAATCGGTCAGTCCTATAAAAGTTTTTACTTTTACATTAGATAGCATTCTATTATTTAGAAATCCTCACAGCTGATCCACTGGAGCTTGAATTTGCAATTATCTCTCACTAATTATATGCCATAATCACCACCACATTCTACCCATATAGTTTTTTTTCTGAAGATGAAGTTATTGTTACTAACTCTACCCCTCCCAAAACCACAAAAATACACATACTTTGTCAAATACAACTTTTAGGGCTTAACAAATATTTTTGTAAGGTTTGCTACAAAAAACAAACAAGCAAACCTCAAAACACCAAAAACCAGCTCACAATTCCTAGTTCTTTGTTGGGTTTCATTAAGAAATAGGACAACATCCAAATCTACCATCTCAAGTTAGAAATATGAGTTTGTTTTGCCATCTATGGAAGCTATTTCGCAGCTAGTCAATACCACAAAGATCAATAAACCCAGTAACAGGCTTCCTCCCTAGACCTTTGCAAATAACACCATATTAGCATAAAAAGCAGACAGTAGAAAACTGCAGATTAGCTGCAGTTTTCAACATGACTACATAAACATTTGAAGAACAACAAACAATTCATCTTACTTATTCAAATTAATCACTTCCATTTGCTCACCAGGAACTATATATGGTCAGGTAATCCTTCTGCTTTCTGAGATACATAGAAGCATGCCTCCTGTAACTTGGTTTAAGCCACAAATACTTGGAGAACACTCTCCAGCAACACAACCCCATTCTCTACCTTGGCAATAAATGTCTTCTGTTGAATTGTAGGAAAGGCATGCCGTCTTGCAGGAAGGACTCCCATTGCATACGTCTTTACAATTAGGCTGGTCTTTCTCAAATCTGTTAAGCCACACATTTTGTTAAATGTCACACCAAGTGCATTCCATGAGATGGAATGTACGTGGTGTCCCTGCAGAAACCACATCCTCCCACCACAGCTTTAAATCTGAATGTTCCTTTGTATTCCTTGTTTGGAAAAAAGGACAAAAATATCCAATTTTTTTACAACAGTAACTCTCCATACACCAAAACAATGGCTTGGTATTCCATAAAAGTTCTTCAAAAGGAAATTTACTTAGTTTCCCAATCTCAAAGGGTAGCAAAACAAACCAAGTGCCAAGCGCTATCACATCTCCCCAGGAAAGTCTATGTACCATAAATACATATCAGAACATATCAGTGATCTAGCCTGGGTGTCTGCGTATCCCTATATAACACTCATATATAAGACTCCACAAATGGTACTTTAAAGCCTAACCTATATAAAAAGCATGCATATCTGTATTCAAAACTCCAGAAGACACTCATTGTCTATAAGTATCTGTAAAGTGCCCATTTTTTAAAACAAAAGTTTAATGCTCTTCCAATAAAGCTTAAACATAGATGTCATTTAGCAAATTGTTAATTTTTTCCACCTCTGTCAAAGGATTTTTGCCATAGTAACTTCATTTCAAAGTTCACATGAAATCCAAGGTAAGCTTTCACAGGTAAAACTATCTAATTTTAGCTATACATTGTTTTTATTTAACTGGAGCTATTTTAATTCTGCTCAGTGATGTGCCAGGCATAAAAAGCAAAGCTTAGGTAAGGATTATTTAAGAAAATGAATGTAAAAAAAAGTAAAATAAAATTACTTCAGATAGGAAGTGTATAAACCAAACTTTTTAAGGACAACTGCCAAATCTCAAGGGATGTCGAGTCTCTCGGCAGGTCTAAATCTCTAAGATGTGCTCTACTTCATTCTCATCTGCCATGCAGTTCCACTGAATGTATAATTTTTTTAAAGAGCTTAAGTCCAACTAAGATCCCATTGCTACTGAAAAGAACAGTTCCACCTCCGGCCTTCCCAGTGCTTCCTCTGCACCAGCACCGGTGCTTGTCCAGCCACGCAGCAAAGCGAACGGCAAGTTATTCAGCTGAAATCAGCCTCTTATAGGATGTGTTTTTCAGCTAGATCAAGGAATTGAGCTAGAGCATCAGGCTGCTACGCAAGTGTTGCAGGACTGGTCAGGAAAGGGCTGCAAAGAAAAGATACAGTGGCAATGTTAGCATCCCTTTCATTGGCAGCTCATTTTTAGATCAATTTAAGCCCCTCATGAAACTTATTAGCTAGTCAATTTGTGTTCTTCTCATCAGCAGCAATCAGGACAGGACTTCACACCTTCTTGTAATGAAAGTGAAGAAGTTGAATTAACTGGCCTCTAACTCAGCCATGCAGTAATCCACAGCTCACCAAATTCAGCAAGCTTCAGATTAGACCTTTAATGACCTAGAATGGTGAAAGCACATAATTTACTTTTCTTGTTCTTTGTTTCTACAGAAATGCTCAGAAACAGGCACATGTTAATTCCTTTGACTCTTCCACTCCCACTCACTGCATATAAGTAGCCCACTGTCTGGTGGCAACTAATACTTCAACCACGCACATAATACCCCCCCTAGTAAAAACAGCAACCCAAGAAAGACATTTCTGCCAACTTTTAAGAACCAGCAAGAAACTTTTCAGGGCACCATTTAAAACTTCTCAGAGCACACAATGCATATGCCTGTAATGGGGTGAGGGGAGGGGACTTGGAAAATGGTACCAAACAGAAGACAAAAGTACAAAACTACCCAAGGTCAGTTGTTTTCAAAAGTCTCGCTTCTTCTCCCCATACATTTTATAACCTGAAAAAGGTAAACAAAGACACCTACTGAAGTTAAGGAAAAAATGAAGAAGAGTTTTTTAATAATATAACTTTCAAAATAGGTACTGTAGTACCCATAATGCTTTATTCATGGATTTTCTGACCTTAATCACTCTAGTTCTTTGTCTTTCACTTCGATACTCCAGCTGACAGTATTTTGGTAGCTGTTTGAAATCCGAAAGCTCACAACAGCTATTGTCACAAATGAGAAGCAAAACTAAGGAATTCGTTGAACAGCTTAATTGTACACAGGCAGAATACATTTAAGAGCCAAACTGAACACTGAAAAACAGCAAGATATCTGAATCTGTGTTGAGACTCTATTTAGAATCAAAACTGATTAATCCCAAGAAGTGTCTCAACTAAATAAGAAAAACCCAGGAAATGTTACAACACAGAAGCAACTACCTACTTCAAAAGAATAACATGAATTTTAAGAAAGCCAACACTACTGTCTTCTTTTATAAGTAGTTATTCCATGAGTCCCAGACTAGTAGAAAGCTGAAAACAGTGCCTAGAAAGGAGAAAGTTCTCCTCTCTGGACCCAAATCGACAAACCCAAAAACTGTCAAGTGAGTATTAATTTTAAGATCTTTACTGAAAGCATTTAAGAAAAGTTTGTTACCCAGAACAGCTACAGTGGTGACTTTTCTAGTCCTGTACTGAAAGACCTACCATCAACCAGGTACTGGCTGCATCATAAGTTGGTAGAAAGCAGATGCACAGTAAGTTTCCACATAAGACATGGTGTGGGATTTACTTCTTACATTTCCAAACATCAACAGCTGAGCTACTCATTGCATTGGAGTCAACTGCATTTCACAGTGGAAAGAAAGGGCATTTGGGTGAACAATTCATCTGATCAATTTTAGATGTCAGCTTTAAGATAGATGAAGTTGCCCTAGAAATGCCTTTCCTCTGCTACCTGTAAAAAAACCCCAAAAAGTTACTTTCTCAGGTGCCATCTATGTTACAGATATCTACAGCTGGACAAAAAGTAAATCTGTGTATGATTTCCAGCTAATGGCTTCAAGACCCTAGCAAATACACAAGACATGCATGAAAGTACCAAAGAAAATCCATGGGTGACCATATCACATCACATCACATATTTGGCCGAGCTTGCTAACTGGGCAATCTTATAATAACCGAATCATCCCAAGACCAAGGATGGTTTGACAGCTGGCATAGCTTTCAGAATAGAGACATTTTGTTTTAGACACTTATCCTTTTGGCAGCTGCAATCTCATGGTCATATCAGGACACACGGCTTCTGGACACCC
>NW_010555456.1:0-22151 GCF_000687285.1 Phaethon lepturus | reverse complement strand
TCTTTCCCTATAATGAGGTAGGTAACCTCACAAGAATACTAAGAACATGTTTTCAGCATTCTTGGTGAAGACATCTCTAGAAACTACCCACTGTAAAAATGTAGAGCGGTCCTAAAACACAATCTTAGGGAATAAAATTGCATAAGGAATGAAAGATGCCAGAAGGCAGAACCAAAACTATACCCCTCCTAAAATAACATTCAACAATTAACAAGCATGGTTAAAACTGATCCAACTTCATTATTCCTGAACACTTTGCTTCTTTATGTTAAACAAACTGCAGTACAATTAAAAAGCATTTAAATTATTTGAGATTCCTGTATCTCTAAACTCTAGCGTAAAAATATGTCTCAGTGTAAAACTTGGTAATGGATAAAACAAAAAATAAATTTGGGATTAATCTTCTTGAATGACATTTTTCAATATAACTATTATCTAGCTTTACAGATATATACTTATGTATACTTGTATTTATATACATATTATATGTATTTATGTATATCAATATTCTGCCAATCCATCTGTTTATTCTCAGACTATAGTGAAAAGATTTATAAGCTAAAATGTTAACTACCAAAGTAATTTATTAAATTAATAGCTACTGTTCTTCAGTGAAGATCAGTATACTGTTGAACACCCCCAAATCACACAGTATTTACTTTGATACACATACAACTACACAACATTCACTGAACACCTGTTAAATACATATGTATACATATGTATATTTAATGCTGTTCAGGAAGCGCTACAGCAGCATATTTTGCAAAAATTGTGCCAGGGAAGAGGTTTATAGAAATAGGCATACAGAGATACTTAAGAGAATAACTTTTAGATTAGAGCCTTCAGGATCAGATTATGTTGAGAAAATCCAAGAACATAAAGGAAGTGGACACCATTAGAACTAATCTATGCCAAATCTGAAAACTTATTTAAATGCTTAAATTGGTATCACATGAAAGTCTAGTCAAGGAGTATTCATCCATTTTCTAAGGCAGGACTGCAGCTTGCGCTAGACCAGCAGGGAGTACAGTAGTCACGTATAGCAGGACTCCAGTTTGGAAAGGAATTAAAAAAGGAAGGCATTACACATTCAGTAACTTCCAAATACACAGGGGGAGAGTATACTGAATTATAATTTGACTACTTGATTCTATCTGTAACAAAGTCACCTAGAATATTTAAAGGAGTTGGTTCAAACTTCAAAGTTTAGAAGAAAAAAATAAAAGGAAGAAACAACATTTAGTCAGCACACTGAAGGAAAAGATGACTAAACGTAACAAGATGGGAATGACATTGTTTAAAAAAGTCTTAATCAAAAAGTTTGGGGGTGAGAAGGAGAAATCTGAAGGTGGGGGGGAAGAGTAAGAAACAAATAGAGAACAACAAATAGTTTGTCTGATAAATAAATCTTACCCTATACACCTCTCACTTTATTTTTCAGAGATGCATACAAACATATAACAAGCATGAATAAAAATTGCATAAAGCTTAGTTAAAAATAGAAAAATATTGTTTTTAACACAGTTCCCCAAATACCTTTCTGTCCCTTATTCCACTTATTGTGGACCTTCACAAAAATCCAGAACTATACTGGCAACCACAGGCTTTACTACAATTTCCACATAGCCTGAAAGCTTAACTCTTTATCAAAAGTTGGTATTTACTTTATAGGAATTTACCATAAAGTACGATATTTTCTACATAGACAGAAATTATGTTCCAGTATAAAAATATCCTGCACTAAAATGCAGAATTCTGACAGCCAAACTTCTGCAGTTTTAATATATTCCCTAGCATACTTGAGAAAAAGTTAAACTGCTGCAGAAATGCATGTCAAGATTGTAAAAACATACAAAAGTGAATCTGTAACAAGCCTGGGTTTTATGAGGGTGCAAATACATTAATTTTCAAGACGTTTAGCTTTTTCTGTAGACTCACTTGAGTCGCCCATTATTTAGCATTCATCATTTTCCATCCATTAAATTTTAACTTATGAATACTTCTCACAACCATCAGCACACTCAGCTTACTTTAAAGGCTATTCTTAAAAGCTCATATAAAAGGAAAAGATAGAGACACTGTGGCTTTACCTCAGAGAACAGAAATAGTTTCTGGAAAAAGTCAAGGCATGAGATTTAAAGATGACAGAATAAAGCCTTTTGTTATCATTCAGCGGATCATCTAAGTATGCTAATTCATTTGGTTCTTCAAAGTTTTCCTCTATTTCCCATGCAATTTTTCACTCCTGTCTTTACATTTATTTGCTAATACTGCCTATTTATGGGTAATTTGGTAGGAAACCCATCACAATGAATGACACACATTCTGGCAAAACGTCATATGCAAGGAGGACTCATTGGAGGGAAGGGTGGTAGGATCTCAAAAGTGTAGTCTGAAATTCAATACCTTGGTTACAAGCAAGATATGAGGTTCTCAAACTGCCAACTTTGACTTTTACTTAAAGGGATGAGCACTTCAGCAATATTTTAGGAGAGCAACAGGCACATCCATCCATATCTACAGAATTAATAGGAAGAAATGCTATAGAACATTCTAATCCTTTACATGGTAACATTTTCCTGTGAGTTTCCTTCTAGGCGTAGGCTCAGTCAATACTGGTCTGACCTCCTGATATCTTTTCCGTCTTTGCTAGATTCTCAGCCTTCTTGTCCTGCAGGGCTACTCAATGCTGGCCACTGAGGTCCAGCACTTCCCAACACAAATCAGATCACTGTTTACACATTCCTACATTTCTTCTGCGTGGCTGCTGAATAGAGTATCTCCATTACTTTTTCAGCTGATTACAACTCAGATAACTGAATGGAACTTATGAGGCACACATAATGAGAGTTAATTATATTCACATGATGCAACTGAATTTTTGGTCACACAGCTACTGTAACAATTACACAGACCTAGCAAATCCTCACGTACAAAGCATCAAGTATACTATAATGACATTAAATGAGGTAAGACAGGACAAATACGCACATCAGTAGTACTGTAAGGCATACTAATCTAAACCATGGCAAGATGGTTTATGGAAGTCTTCTACATAAACACACATATACAAAACCAACATATCATCTTTCTACAAAGTTTTAGAATAGGATATAACTACATAAGAAGCATATGTGTTTTTTATATTCTTCAGAAATAAAGAGCAATAACTATTTTCTTACTTTGAGTAGTTTAGCTATACAAATTTGATCTTTTTAAGTACTGACAGAAGCCCAACTCTAGTAAGATTCAAAATTGTGAACACACAATCTATCATCTAATTTCATTATTTAGCTTAAAAACAAAAGACCTAAACAAATGCCTCAAAATGGACGACAAGTTTGAACATTAACAGCTAAAGAATTTCATTTTCTAAAAAGGTACTCTCAAGGTCCTCAGCTGAATCATCACCGAGTACTGTTTATATTCATTAACCAATCCAGACATCACCTGCTATATTTCAAGATTCCACCTCCCATAATAACCATGAGGGAACCAGGCCAGTAAATGCAATAGCCCCATCTGTAATAGGGTATATAGCTAGTGTATAGAGAGTAGATGCCTTATTTTGTGCCAAATATAATAAACAATGTGGAGCTAAAGTAGAAAAAAACAAATACATGTGCTAAGTAATAGGAAAAAACAGCTTTTATTGGTTTTAACAATTTCATGATTCTCTTATTAAACGCGTAGGAGAGACACTATAAACAAGCAAAGCTTTGATATATATGCTGTTATTAATTGTTCTGGTTTTGTTCTATTACTTTAAGTGCAGAAATTGCAAGCCATTCATATATTTAAGGAATACATACAAAAAAACTTAGTTCCAGTCAAATTGTCTCCAGGTTAAATAAAACTTTTCTCCCTTTCTTTCTCGTTTTCAAAACCCTGGAATGTCACACAGAGGACTTTACAGAAGTACAATCCCTATGGTGAGGTACTGTACCCCCTACACCCAACAATTTTGTCTGCAATAGAATGGCAGCACATGACATATTCAAAAGCACTGCAAGTAAGAACATGTGCATCATGGTCAAATTAACATTCCCAGGATTTGGCGCTGGCTTTAAACCACAAAACAGACATGCTCTAGTTATATCCTGTAATGTTATATTGTTTGTTTGATCACTACTGTATTTTTTCCACACCAAGTGATACAGTAATCACAGTGGGGACTAATGTTTACTCATTTATAGACCAGTATACAGCTGAGTAATCTTCTAACAATTTCTTGGAAAAGCTTATGTCCAAACACTATATGATTAGGAACAGTCACTCACATTCTGTACACATCCCTCCGCTAATTCTTTCCCTCTCCTGTTACGAATTGCAAAAAGTAAAAATTTCTTGGGCAGCACATAAACACACTATTCATTGTTTTAATAGTACAAAACCATAAAAAGCATGTATGATTTAAAATGTTTCAAACAAGTGTTTTTCTAAAGAAGTTATAGCATTAAATTAGGAAACTACTATGAAAAATACCCAGCCTATAAAGTACAATCTATTCAATAATCAGTCATCTTAGCTGAAGATATTATTTCTGAAAGCCATTCTGAAGGCACCAGAAGTTAAACATCATTACTTGAAAAGTGCCACTTACATTACACATGCAAACAAAAGCAATCACTGCCTTGTCTGAATAAGGCTGACAGCAAACACTTTACACTACAGCAGGCCCCTTACCGCACGATCCAAGAGCTTCATCATTTCAAAGTAATGCTGAAGTTTTACTGGAACCTCCCTGGAATCTCCTGCTTGATTTGGTGAATAGGTCTCCACTGGAAATATTCACTACTAGCAGCATCTTTGTAAAAACTTACCATCCAAAACAAGACCTCTGACAAGAGATTTAATGTCTTATTTTCCACAAATCCAGCGTGGATTTTTCCTCACATGTATGGATACAAGTTCTGTAGTTCTACACTGATGCAAATGTTAAGTTCTGTCATTTCTACACGTGCATGTGTGGGAAGAGGGAGGGTATGTTTGTTTTGAAATATAGCTAGCACAACTTGTCATACTTCCCACTCTACATTTAAAACAGGAGGGATTTTGAAAAGTGTTTTATTGACAGAATGAGTTCCAAGTCTTATACATATCTGCAGGCAAGTACATCTGTTGCATAGGTGTGTATCTTTGGACTTCTATCAACTTCCCGTGCAGTTTAACATCAATTTATAGCAGAATTTGGAGGAAAACAACAGAGATTCCATAAGTAATCAAAGCCAAGCCTCAATTAAGACTTTCAAAACAATAATTACTTGGTGCCAGCTATGACAGTTCTTCTTATACGAACATGCTTTAAGAATCCAAGAAGGGCTAGCCAAGGACTGCAAATACTTAGCCTTTATTCATTCAACAGACTCACTCTAAAAGCATGTATAAACCCAAATCTCCAGCAGCTTTCTAAGTTTTAGATTGTTGCCCCAAACACTGTGAAAAGAATAGAGCTTTAGTGTGGAACTAGTTATTTTTGCATTTCTATCCAAAAAGAAGGTTAAAAAGTTTAAAAATAAATATGTAAAATGTTTTTAATTGTCATCCTAGTGTTGATAAACTCATTCTAACGACTAAAACACTGTTCCTTAAAGCTAAACAATAGGAGTTACCAGCACATACACTTTCTCACTGCAAAAAGATTAAAATTCTGTAACAGCCTCAAAACCAAGCTGTTAGAAGACACAGCAGCACTGCAGAATCCAGTTTTAAAAAAAAAAAAAGTTAAGGTTATCCTTTCCGTCAGCATGTATTCAGTTTGCTACTTCCTCTTTCAAAGCATATGCATTACAACGGTGTTGTCACAACTTTTTTTTTTTTTTAAAAGACAGTTAAGTAGATTTTCTTTCAAGGGGAAAATAAAAACATACAAGAACAAACGAAGCAATGAAGTAATCTGATTATTGGCAAGGAAGCCACAAAAGCACATAAGTTTAAGGGAAAATATACAGCACAAGAAAAAAAATAGAAAATTACATCAGCAAAAGAATGAATGTATTTCATAATGAACCATGCCAAATCTAACTGAATAGCATTATTAAAAATAAGCATCCACATTATTTAACTAATGTACAAAAACTATTGGTGCCGCCATACCCCTCCACATAAAATGGTCAGGAGGCTTCAACCATCCTTTGAATCATCAGGCTGCAAAACCGAATGACAAAAACAGAGTTGTCTGTTTTCCTGATGCACAGCGTACCACTGAATTTTAAAGGCACAATTTCAGTACAATTTTGATTTATGAATTGGAGTATTTTAGAATGTTACCACAACAGCAAAAAATGCCAAGTAACTGAAGTAAATAAAGATGGAGGTATTTCTGTAACTTAAGCTTTTTATGGACGGAGACCTTATATTATCTTTGAAGCTTATAATGCATGGGTTGGTTATTAAAGAAATAAGTTTAGGGTTTTTTTAAATGTGAATTTGGTGGAGCAAGAGTTACATTAAAACAATCTAGCCAAATTTTTCTGCAGATGGAATTTTTGTGTCAACTTTCCAAATTCTCAGTGTTGTTTTTCCAGTACTTGCTAATGTCTTCATGCTAAATTTGGCCCACCAAGCCGAGAGCATGAGTAATGGTTCCAAAGGCTTAAATCGCCACATTTTAAAAAACAAACAAACAAACAAAATCTTACCACAATTACGGTTTGTGTTCAGTGAGATTGGAAAGCCCCTGAAGATTAGTTGAGCTGGCATAACAAACTGAACCTGCTAGAACAATTCATCTGGCTTATATGCTGTTCCTTGCAGCCATATTTCCTGTGGAATGCTCAAAACCAGACATATTTCAACTTGGATAAACTCTTCTGGCATTCTGCTCCCACAGACTCTTTTAAGAGTAAACTTTCTTTAGAAGTAAAGAGCCCCCTTATCACATGACCGGCTTGGGAATCAAGATAAGCAACTGAAGTGCATGAATGTATCCTCTCAACTGAGAAGAGCACACGTTGGGAGACACCTCCGTGTTGTTAAGAGGACGTGCACTCACGGGTAACAGGCACACGCATGTCCCAGGCGCATGATGAAGCAATCGCATGCAGACATCCTCATGCACAAGGAGAAAGCAATAGGTACAGGTCTTCTAGGGCTTGCTGCAAGAAACTGTGACTCATCCCACTACAAAGAGTGGGCATCTCTGAGTTTAACAGCAAGTCAAACTTACTATGCACATTTTTTTTCTCCCATTTACAATATGACTGATCTTCAGTGATAAAATGCAAACTCTATCAAATGTTAGTATCATGATATTACATTATTTAAAGTACTTTATGTTGCTGTATTTATAGTATATTTCCTCTAGTTTTATTAGTCTTATTCCATACCAGCAGAACAAAAGCATACACTGTTCTTATGATCACAATCTTACACGCTGAACCACATTATTTTAAATTACTGGTCTAGCATCATATTTTCTTCATGTCCAACTTAATTATTTGTAATCAGTACCAGCCAGATCGTTTAAAAACCACAAAATTCTGAATGTAACACAATTCTACTTTGAATTCTCAGGCTTTATGTAATTTCAAAAATCATTCAACAACTCCATGTTAACTAAGAACACAAAGATATCAAACCCTTCTTTCTTCGTTACGAAACTAAGGAACTTGGAGAAAAGATGCATCATTTCAATTTTACTTTTCAAGATTAATGCATCCAAAGTGAGACATTTAAAAGCACGTTTATTCCTTAATAGTTGCAGAGTTGGCACCAAAAATGCCCTCTTGTGGCACAGCAGAACCCTGCAGAGCTTGCCCTCAGTTCTTTCAACTTAAATTTTAAAACAAGAATGTGTTAGGGCTTATTTTGAAACTAAAATGAGGTAAGAAAGCCCATAATAAACTAAACTAAAACTGCAGACATTGTTCAGAGTTTAAATGAATGCTTGAACTTAGTTTCTCTACATGGTTCTTTCATCTCCCTTTTTTTGAGCGTTAGTGTAAGTAGTGAGAACATCTGGTCCCTCCTAGAAGTCTAAGCATAATCAAATTCCTGGGGAAAGCTGTTCTGGGAACAGCGCACTGTCACTTCGGCAGATTCCAGAAAGGGGAATCTTTGTGCTGTTTGAAATCTTTTATTAAAGAATGTGTGTAAAAACAATTTCACTGTGAAAGTATCCGTGAGCTTCGACACCTCCAGCAATAGCCGACAACTTCCAGGACTGCCTCACTCTCATCCCCATAGACTACTAATTCTCCGAGGTCTACCACTGAACTTCAGAGGAACAAACAACAGACAGCTACAATCAACAGACAGCTACACAGCAGATTTGTTTTCCTATGGAGCAAAGCTAGCACACTACATATTTTTCTCTTAAGGAAATATGACTCTGATGGCTTCATTTCCCTTATTTGAAAGCAGCATCTTTAAGACAGGTTTTATTTCTACTGCTTTTTAACTCTCAGTCTGCCAAAGCAACATGAACAGTTTATATTAAAATAGCAGTTCCTTTGCGAGCAAACAAACAAACAAAAAAACCCCAAAAAAACAAAAACCACGAACAAAGCCTTTCAACTGAAGCCAAACCTCAACAGGCGCTGAAATCCTGATGCCCAGGGAGGCGAGGGGAGTCTCCCATCTTGCATCTACAATACAGCACAGTTAAGAGCACATTCTTTAGCAGATCTCTCTTGGTTGCATTTTCCCAACTGATGGCAATCCAGGCTGCCTGGCAGCCGGCCAGATTATTCATGAGAATAGTCACTAACAGCCTGTTTCCCTCGTCCTGCTCCTGTGTAAACAGTCCGCTGTGAAAGGTGTTACTCTGTTTTTTCAAAACACAGCTCATGCAGGAAACAATTGTTTGTAAGCACGGGAATACCATATTTCAGCTGTCAGTTAATCTGCAACAACCCAGAGCATGGTCATATTTCACTAATGAGTGCTCATTACAAGCACTCGGACCGAGCTGGTAGTGGCATAGGCAGCACTGTGGAGCAGAGGAGCGAATAGGCAAGTTTGAAAGGGTTAAGTCTGAGAGGGAAAAGAAAACCCGTATTTTGGCCAAACAGGAAAATATTCAACCATTATTTTTATCTCCATGCAATAATTAAAAATAAGAAACCCATACCCCCACACACACACATCACTTTCACAACCTATCATAAGCCCTCAATCAAGCCCAAAATTTCAGTGGGAATACTCAGACAACCTCAGAAAACAACAAAACATTTTAATTATTTGAGTATCTGAAAACCTTCTCTCTTCAGACAGAAACCATCCATGTTTGGCTCATACACAGGCATTTTCAAAGTTTTCAATTGAAGTTTCAAGTTCTGAGAAAATGTTTTTAAATACTTGTTATAAAAACAATGTCTTTTAAAATACAAAGTTATCATTTAATCCTTAGTAAAATCACTATGTCATTTCAGCTGTAAGTGCACAGATGTAAACTCAAAAAAAAAAATCCTTTTTGACAAACGTCACTGAGCTTTTTCTCAAAACTTGGTTTATATGTAGCTGAAATGCAAGTCTTCCTGTGAAGAGTCAGATGCACACCCTGTGATCTTTTTTGTTTCCCGTATTTTTGTAGCAGTCTGGGCCCCTCAGACAACAACACTTTGCGCAATGGTCATAGAAACGCACACATCGCTGACGCTGAACATGCGAGCAGATTCCTCAGGACAAAGCCGCGTTAGCCATGCTGCAAAGCTACTCAGACAGTTCAGAAACCACACAGGATTATGGCAAAAGAGTTTACCAGCCCAGCATGACAACGTAGGAAATCAGCAGGATTTGAGATATTTTTTATCATTTTGCTCATGCAGCATTTCCAGTACAGATCCTCAAAGAGAAGAAAATCAAGAGTCATGAAGCTGCATTCTTCCAGGTGAAACAGTCCAACAGCCCTTTTCTTTCTAAGTACAACCAAGTTTTTCATCCCTTTTGAAACCAATAAATCAGTATTTCCTTTCAGGGTTATCCTAGATTGTGCCTATTTTCTACACCCTGGTCCTGCTACCCTAAAGGGAAAAGTTATCTATCAGAGGAAAACCAAGCCACAGGAAGATCTACAAAACCAGCTGCCTGGTAAAGACCCCAACCTATCAAAGCTGCAGCCTTTCATACAGTTGTACGTAGTTCTCCTCCACCACCTGCAGTGTGTACACACCCATATAAAAGGAGCGGCATGGGTTGGGGAAGAAGAGAAAAAGAAATCACCAAGTTTCCTTACTACCTGAGAATAGCTATTAAGCCACACCTAAGACTGGAAGAGAAGTCTCCAATCAGTAGTATGCAGCCTTGCGAGGCTTCCTCTTCAACCAGCCTTCCTCAGGCTTATGGCAACAAAAATTCCTCTCTCCATAATTTAGCCCAGATCACTAACCTGTGCTGTCCCAAGGTGACTGCAGCTCTCTTAGCCTCTCTCTTTGTCTTCTGATCCTGGAAGGAAATTCTCAGTCTCTGTACCCACCCATCTTGACTCAGAAAGTCTCCTCTCCCAAGCACCAGCCTACCCATTCAGGCAGAGGACACCATTTCCCAACCCCTACAGGAAGTAACTCTTCATAATCCTTGAGCAGTTGAATGCTAAGGTCTGCCATTTACAGTTTCACTTCAGTGTATGCATATTTAAACAAATGGTATTGATTACACAGGTCACAAGTATCTCAGTTTTCTTGAAACTAGGAGGGCTTTCCCATCAGTTACAGTATCTACACCATCAGTAGTAACAATTACGTAAAGAAGGCAGTATTCAGCTGTCTATTGTAGGTCCCTTAGTTGTTTGCAGTTACTCTGAGCAATTAAGACAACATACTATACAGGATATCCTTACAGGAGTTGACTTTAAAAAGGCAGCTGTAACATTTAAAATAAGCTTCTTTAGCAGACAATCTAGGGACAAGCCTATACTTACAGAAAAAAAAAAAAATCCACATTATTAGTAAGGACATACTAAGCAGTAGCCTATTTGAGTTGGTTGGTCTGCCTTTCTTCCAAGCAATCAAACCATTGCTTTCCAAAATAGAACATCTCTAAAAATTGTTTTTATTACAGTCTTTCTACAGTTTATTTCCAGAGAAGCATTACCTAGCTATAAACCTGTTTTTCATGCCCTGTAGAAACTGTTTTCAACACTGGGGCAGGCAGAGGTATCAACCTAAGAGCTAGAAAGTTTTAAAGGACATTCCTCTCCAGTCATATTTCAGATTAAGCACAAACTCCTTCCCCTCATTGTTAGACCTGTTGACATGAAAGTAGCAATCCTCATGATTAGTCACCTTAAAAAAGAAAAAATAAAATTAAAAAAATAAAAGCTTCACTATAAGAGTTACCCTAGTCTATTTGGATATCGAGTTAGTGAAAAGTCTTTACCCCAATCAATAGTAAAGGTCCACATTTCAAAAAGAAGGAAATTAACAGAAGAGCATCCACAAAAGTTTACTGCAAATCTCTGACTGACCTTTTAACAGCTGAAACGGTGTAAATTCCAGGAAAGACTTATGACAGACTTGCTCCTATTGTTTTCCAAAGGTTTTTAAAAAGAGATACAACTTTTTTTTCCTAGCATCAAGAAAAATACCCAACACAGAAACATTTCCTCAAAGCCGTTTGTTTCAATAAGTAGCTTATTTATTTATAATGTTGTCTTATGAAGATGGCAAGTGCTCACCTCTCAGAAGATTTATTTATCCAGCATGGGATATAAAAAAAGCTTCCACTAGATAGACTTTGACCTGCTTGAGCTTCAAGAATACTTTCTGCAGGGGGAGGGGAGAAGCTGTTAACGACATCATTACAAATGTATTTAAACATAAATGCATTTCAACACAAACTGATTAGAAAGAGGGAGTATCTTCGCTGTGCAAATCTTCCAAGATTAGAGCTCTGCATGTTTCTTAAAGAATGGAAGCCATCCAGTTGGACTTGATGACCTTAACGGTCTATTCCAACCTAAATGTTCCTGTGACTCCTTACTGTAGTCAGTATACAGGAAGGAATGTTTCTTTGCACTGCAGAAATCCATCAAGTACAAGGGTTATTTAAATCTCATACAAAACCTGAAAGACATTTCTTCTGTAATTCTATGGGTCACCCGGCAAAACCACTAACATTGTTGCAACATTTCAAATTGCTCAGTAAGGGAGAGGGAAGCTACCAGAGTTTAAAAATCCACGTTATTTGTAAAATTTTAAGCAAGGACTATTCTGCATCAGTACGACAGTTCCTGCATAGCAAATACTGGGTATTATGTTTGAATGCCTTAATCGTGTATTTTCATATCTTGTGTTTAACCTTGACACTAGGTGTTCTGGGTTAGTAATGTTTACTTCAGGAATAACTGCAATTTCTGCTTCTACCTGTGTTGGTTTTTTAATCCTTCAACTGCAATAAAAATCCATAAGCAAAAGATGAATTCCAGTGCCAAACAATTCACATACGGAATGCCCAGCAATCACACGCCACATATGGAAATATACTGAAAGTCACACAAGTGAGTGCTGTTTCACTTCTTTGTCAAATGACATTATCATATACCTCAGTAATTCCAATTTTCCTTCCTCCGTTCTGTTATTTCAGTATTTCCTTAGACAATTCAATATTCTCCAAAGGCATGAAAATGCAACTCTCAAGAAAGACTCTGTACCTGGCGATTTAGCTGGCCACCCTCTCAAACAAGTTAGCAGTAAGAAAAAACAGTCAGTGACACTGAAAAGTATCTGTTACACATTAGCACCTTGATGAAGTAAAGATTTATCACTTCACATTTCAACTAAAAGGACTAAATACACTGTTAAATGAGTATATCAAAGCCCGACTTGATACCTGTAATCTGTTTACTAACAGAATTTTATATAATGATTTTGCATGAGACAAGTAAGAATAAGTCATTGATTTTTATTTTTTGTTTTATATAAATGAGCTCAAACTACAACTCACTGCATAACTTAACTGGAAGAGCAAATGGAAAGAGGTCAGACTATTTAAAATTGAATACTGGGAGTAATAACATACACAATGTCAAAAGAATAAATCTTATCGCTATCTGAAATAGTTTTAGGTATTCAAGTATTTCTGTGCTAAAAAAGTAAAGCACAAAAGTAGCGTTTAAGGAACAGCACCAATCTATGATTTGCAAGGAAGGAAATAACATTTTCTCAAGTCACTTGACAAGAACATTGTCTTAACTGGAAAGCAAGCAACAATTTCACATTAAAAAAACTGGCGTGTTCACAAATGCCTATCTTTAAATAAAAAATAAAAAAAAGAGGGCTGATATCCTGAGATGGTAACAATAGGTATCAAGTGTTTGACAACTGTCATCTAAGAAAAATGGTTTTCAACATTTTGCAGCTAACTTTTATTAATTTAATTTTAATTTAGTCCAGGCAATTCAACATGGTTTTGAACCACCATGTCCTCTGTCGAACAAATGTCTACATCTAGATTTTGTCAGTCTTATCTCACCATGCAAACAGCTAATGTTATAACTCCTGACGTTCAGAAAATTATAAAGAAAATATTACTAATGCTGTTTTACCAACCCGTGAAAATTACAGCTAGTGAATCAGACCCATTAGCACAGTTCTGTCTGCAGATGTGTTTAAACATTCTGCTGAAATAGATCTAACAGATTTATTATTCTAGGTATTAGGATAAACCCCATTTCTTTTCCTTTAATCCAAAGTAGGCATTTAATTCAAGCACTAAGAGGTTAACCTGCAGAGCACACATTAAAAGACTTAAAAATCAGCTTAAAGACACTTTAAAAAAAAAGACATTTGCCTTTTGCTCGATGATTTACACTGCTTCATAAACAAACAGTGCCTCTGGTTTTTCATTGCTCTCTATTATATTAATACCAATATCCTAAGTTAATCAAAACGAGTCTTTCTTCCACCTAGAAAGGGGTCAGAGAAATAACTGCAAAAAGCAAAGAATCAAGTAAACATGAAAGTGAAAGTTGCTGCTCCAGTATTTTGCTAGTTTGAAGATGACTGTGAAACTATGACATTTTGAAACAAATATGCGGTTTGCAAAAAGCCTGTAACTCTACATTTTTTCAGATGAAATAAAGTAGAAATTAACAGCAGCTTTTCTGCTTGGTCATATTTGACCATCACAGTCTATACAGGGCTCCTGGGGGAAAAAAAAAAAAAAATCACCTGCATGTTGCAGAATCAGCATCTATTTTCAAAATGCTCAGTACTCTGCTCTTAGTTCAGGATTATTTGTCCCTAGGAAGTAAATAAAAATATAACAACAGTCCTCACTTGACAAAGAATTGTAAATAAAATCCAGTATTACTCAAATGCTTAGCTTCAGCAGTGTGTCCAAATCTCAATTTAAAAGTTTTGGTGGGTTTGGTTGTAGTTTTTATTAAACTAAAGAGAAAACCTTTAAAGATACAGATAAACAACATGGGAAGCAAGGGTTTGAACAGAAAACTTCAGGCAGAAAAGCACATACCTATGACATATTGGTAACAAGGTTTTGTACCTGTCTTGACAAGTCAGTGACGTTCTTGCCAAGCACTACGTGGCAGACAATCAAAAAGAAAAGGGTTGGGCGCTTAACCAGATTCTTCTCAGATTTTAACATCTTTAATTACAAATCTGCTTTTAAATTAAAAGTTCTGCTTCTAAGGACAATATCTCAGAGCAGACCTTGTAAAACCATCTAATAATGCTGCAGGAAAAGACAATTAAACTACAAATAAAATGAGGTTTTAGCCCCATCCTTCACCGTTATCCAAGCCAAGGTCATAAAAAAAACATTTTTAAAAAAGCACATCTAGGAGGCAAAGACAAAACAAATTAGATTTAACAGTAAAATGAGAATGTACAGTCATACTGGATAGAATCAGATGTGATATTAAGTAAATGTGACATCACATCATTCAAGTTGGTCTTTGCAGAAATGCAGCACTACAATACTGAAGCAGTACACTTAATCTGTACCAATGAAACGTAAATATTTGAGATGATGGCAGACTTTGATCAGTAGTGAGGTAAAAACTCATTCTAGTGTAATCCATCTGCAGCAAACTGAATGATGGGAAAATGCAGGGCATAGAATCCGGGAGGAAAAACTTGCACCCACGTACTCCACAGCACGCGCGTCTCTCTTCACCGAAGCACTTACTAAGATTGTTTAGTATTGCCAGACTCATCTGGAAAAGGTACTTTTTTTGTCTTCTCCATTATAAAACAGAGAAACATCTTGCATGTTATATTTGCCTGCAGATAGGTAATCCTTTTTACTAGGTCCAGTTGCTAGAGAGTTTAACAGCTACTCATAAACTGAAGAAGCAACCTTCTTCAACAAAATGTGTAGTATTAATATCAAGACTCTACTGTCCCAAATATTTTAAATTCTCTCTTTTCTGGTAGATAATGGGCCACAAATAAAACAAAATTCAAAATGTTGACTTGATTATCTATTTCCTCATCTGATGTGGTAGACATAGTGCACACTTCTAAAAGCAGTCTGAAATGTAACACAAGACTATGAAAACTATTTCTAAGACTACAGCAATACCTACCCAGTACAACTATTTATTTTTAATCTTAACATTTTAGACAGACTTTCAGAAATACTGAAACCCTCACTGCAATATGCAGCTTCCTAAAACATACACACATGTTCACCTGTACACACAGTCAGTGAATGCAGAAGAGGACACTACTTCAGGAAAGAGGCTGAATGAATGAAGTTTTTCTGACAGATTCATGTTAAAGAAGCTAGAACATGTACCGAACGAAATGTGGATGCTGGCAGCTCTGGAGAACCAGTTTGTACCCTTAGAAACTTTAGCTTAGAAACTTTTGTTTCTAAGCTAAAACACAAGTAAGTCATATAACCCCAACCAGAACAAAAGAATGTCCCTCAGTTTCCCAGACAACTTTGGTTTTCAGAAGTGTTCAACACCAAAAACAATGTCTCAGGTTAATGGGAACTATGCTTTAAGTGCATGTTATCCTTGCTGGCCTCCTCGGGTAGTCAAAATCCAGTTTTCCAACACGTGTGTATTTTGGAAGAAAGGTGAACAGGGACTGACAAACCAAGCCAAGTACTTTTTGGTGCAGCCTTGCTTTAAAAACAAAGCAAGCTCAGCACCTCCCCTTACACACTCCTCCCACCCCAAGGAATGCACACACCTTCCTTTTCATATACATCGCTGGTTCAAACTGCATATAGCATTTTCCTTACGCACAGTTCCAAGCTTGCTCTTCCAGAGGGGTCCCTGCAATTCAGGCAGCGTGAACGTACCCTTTTCCCCGCTTTCTGGTAGCTAAACTGCAAAGTACTTCTGCTGCTGCCTGCAATCGTCAGCGATCTCTGCCTGAGTACTATCTTTCAGCATTTACTTCACTCATTACGGAGTGATCTCTCATTCTGTCATCAAGTAATGACATTTAATTGTTTCCCCAACTCGAATGAAACATAGCTACAGTATCTACCCAGCAGGTCCAATATTCAGAGCTCAGTTCTGCTCACAATCGAGGAGAAGAAAATTTATTAAACGGGCTGTCTGATGAAGCCCAGCACTGCAGAACAAAGGACAGGAGGAGAGGTACAAAGAAACTCGTACAAGCAATATTATTTACTTTTGCTGTGCATAGTTCTTTCTTCCCATTGCCCAAATGAAGACTTAGAAGAAATTAAAAAACACTAATAAAAAGCACCGACACAGATTCATCCCTACCCTGGCAGCTTTTCTCTCGCTGCCTCATCTCCTGCCAGCGAACCAGTAGAGGCCGCTCAAGACCGTCTATCGCTTCTGCAGAACTGCAGGACGGGACAGCTTCCCTACCCTCCCTATTTCAACACAAAAGCCAGTTCTAGTGTTTTTCTTCCACTTCTCAAGTTCGTATCCATTTTTCCACCCGTACAAATTACCTCAATGAAGTCTAGTCCCCTCAAGGGCAACTCCTGATTGAACTCTAGCGACCAGTCATAACTTCCAGACTGCTGCATACCTCTCAAGATTTATCCAAACTAGAGCGTTACCCATTGCTGTGGAACCAGTTTTTTTTCCTAAAAGTTTCTCCATGACATTTTACAGCACAAAGTTCTTTAATTTTGCCAGAGACTATCCTCAAATTTGCTAGTTAAGGTGCAAATATCTTCACTTTTGGTTGGTGAAGTTCTCATGTGGTCCCAGTGACATCATTTTTATTCCACTTCAGGAACTCCACACAACTCAAACTGGTTACACATAGCAATGACAGAGTGAAGTAGTTCATCAGCCAGCTTCTCACAAGTGGATTTCATATCCGTTTATATACTTGCTTACACACTACCTGAGACTTTTTATCTAAGCATGAGTTCAAAAACCACAAAGAACATCATCTATATTGAAGATCTTATTAAGAGGGACATTACTCCTCCTTACTCACAATTGGTAAGTGCTCCAGTATCTTTTGCTTCTACAGCAACAACCATCACAGAAAACAGAGCAAGAAAAAAAAAAAATATTTGTATTTTGCAGGCCATGAAAGACATACAGTAAGTAGTGCTTTAGCCCACCTAAACAGCAACTAAACAGAAACAGTCTTCAACATCCTACTAGGAGCACAGAAGACAGGAATTTCTGCACGGCAGAAGAAACATGTTGATTAAAGTTATTAATGAGGTTATAAAACAATCTTCTCAGATAATCAAAAGGACTGAACTCAGTAATCCAGATGGTCTCTTCCCCTTTGGGCTTCTGTGATTAAATAATCATTAATTGGGTATCATCTATAGCACACGCCAGGTGAATCTGAGCTCTTGTATGGTTTTCAGTGACGTGGTATCTAAGCATACATGTTTGGCACAGCAGAATCAAAGTTATAAAGGCAGACTTCAATTTGGTGTTCACCAACTTCTGTGTTCTTTGCTCTTTTACATTTCCAAATACTTGAAACACATACCATGCATATTTCCTACATACAGTAAAAGCTAAATAAAAGACACATTAAGGAATAATAGTTGCAAACAGTTACAGACTACTGCTATGAACAATGGCAATTTCATAAAACGTTTTGTTTCTTGAACATCCACTGTTACCCGAGGAAGAGGCCACATTGGACTTCAAACTGTTTTCAGAAATAAATAAACAAAGGGTTAACTTCAGATATTTAAGTGCTGATTTCCACTTTCTTGTTCTTAATTTTAGGCTACAATTTGAATGCAATATTACCTTCGAGATGTGTCGTATTATTGCAGCATTCTAAACCAACCTTGACAGCAGCATTACACTTTTTTTAACTTAATACAAGCCAGTTAAGTATCTAATACTAGAAGAATGATTCCTTTTACATAAATACTCATCTCAATCTTTCAAAACTATACGAAGGTAACAAAAAAAGCATTCCAGACTTTCAAAGTTTTCCAATCCCGAAGTCTTTTGGATTATCAGAAAAAGATAATAAGCAAATGGAAACAAGAGTCTGAACTATAATGCATACACGCACTGTTTTGTCACATCTTCCCCAAAAAGAGAGTCTGCTAACCACACTTACCACTTCACATCAGCAACCCAACTACCAGAAACAAACCATACCATTGTTAAGTCCTCATTCAATTCCACATATGTTCAGCAACAACATCCCTTCTGCAGTGACTCTAACATAAAGCAGTTGCCCAACAAACACAACGTATTTCAAAAACATCAGCAGAGAAAACAAACAGAAAGACACAGACAAGAGGAGTGCAAGCTGCCCTCAACGCTTCAAGTCAGAAAACACAACATCCATGATACTTTTGGACAAAGAAACATCCAGTCCTATGATCACACCTAAATCAATATTCCTCTTAGAACAGATGAAAGGTTGGCATACCAAGCAAATTGAACACTCCATTTTTTTGGTTAAAAAAAAAAAAAAGTTAAAATTGCTGGTTTTACACATTTTTATCACTCAAAAAGAGGAAATAAGTCATATTGATGAAAAAAGTCTAACAGTTCACAAGCAATGGTGACTAAATTGCAACATTTCATAATTGATATCTATATTGAGTCAAACTGTTTATGCCATGTCTTCATTTGATTAAGAGTAGCAAAAATGCTGAGGCTATGTATGTGGAAAGACATAAAATTGTTTAAAGAGTTATCCCATTTTCTCCCCAGGACAAGCTATTTAAGTTGCAAATAAGCTGCAAAAGAAACAGCGAGATTTTACCAAAACTACCAAATGGAGATCCAGAAACATCAGTTTATACATCATTTATTTAACATTTTATTTAGTAATTTTAGTATAAAAGGCAGATGATCAGAACAGAGACAATCATTCAGGAAGATGTGGATGTGCATAAATGGGAAGAACTAGAATGTAGCTTCATACATGGCTTCCTAATATAAATTATAGTTTTAAAAGTTAAAGCAGTAAAAGAAAAGAAAGAGCTGGATGTAGCAGTCCATTTGCAGCATTCATATGTGCTGTCAGTGTGGCCGTCTTCCCCAAACAGGCAAACAAGCTAAAACGCAGAAAGCTGAGAAATTTTGAGCACTTTTGTTGTTTGAGTCTCACAAAAGCTCATTCCAGTGTACGATTCTGTCCACTCACATACAACAAAGATGACTTCATACTGCAAGAGGTGTAGAGAAGAACTACAGTATAATCAAACAGACGGAGAGCCCTTTTTAAAAGGCTAGACAAAGAATCCAGCTTATTTAGTTGAGCAAAACAAGACTAAGAGGGGATGTGATTTCATACAAACATCTTGAGTAAATAACCGAAGGGAAAATAGTCCTCCTTAAACTACAGGACAGCTGCTTAACTACAGAACACCACTGACACAAACAAAAAAAAAAGTTATAAATCAGAGCATGTTAATTTGGAAAGCTCCTACCCATCAGAAGTGGAGTTCTGAAAATTTTCAAACTCCCGGTGTGTGGAAAGGGGAGAAAAGCTTACCTGGTTTTGATATTAAGCTTGACCAGCTTATAAACCTTTGTTTTACTACATAATGTTTCAAGGTTGTCCACAAGTGTTGAAGGAAGTAATAAAGACAAGGAAGTAAATGGACACAGGATTAATTAAAAAACATAACCATTTTCTAAGTCAAAGATGGCTCACATCCAAATGTTTTAGCTAACATTGATTATTGCTGTACCAGAAATCAGTTATGTAAGTGGAGTTAGCCTCTGTGTATTTAAATAAAAATGTTTGATACTGTGTACCACATGAAATTACTTAAAACAGAAATAATACTTTGTAATACTTTGATTTCATTAAAGAAATAATACTTAAATAATATTTAAAATAGAAATAAGACTTACAAGATACATGAAAAAATTTACAAAAGAGGAAAAACTACAATAGGTTGTATTAAAATGGAAATTATAACAAGAGAGAGGGGTTACTCATAGCAATCCTCCTGAGACCCTTTAATAAATTAGTAGCCAAGGAGTGAGAACATGCTCATGAAATTTCTGTGGATCACACCAGACTGGAAACTGTCACCAGTATAAAAAGGACTAGGTAGTTATACAGAAAAGCTCATCGGTTTTGTGAGCTGGAATACCAGAAAATGGAATTTAATAGTACAACATGTGAAATCATGCATTTGAGGACTGGTAACCTTTCCTGTAAGTTGAGAACTCATCACGTGGAAGCATCATAGGAGGAATGAACAGAACAGTGAGGTACGGAAATCCTCATCTAAAGGATGCTGATGTTTACATGAGCACAAGGGGAGCTCAATATGTTCATGGGGAAAAAAAAAAGAAAAAAAAGGAGAAATTCCACTTGGCACAGGAAGCCTCTGAGCTGAAACTAGAGAGGTTAGAGCAGTGCTGGGCGAAGTATCACTACTGAACAGAACACTGTATCAGGTGACTCTTTGGTGTGAAGCAGTAGAGCTAACATATTTATGTCACAAAATTGCTGTTGCTTCTCACAAAACTGTGCTTGGCTAAATATGGTCGAGTTTATCCAGTTGCGCTGTAAAATAACATGTGTATTCCGTATTTCATTTCCTGCAGCAATTCCAGTTCAAGCTAAATAATGCTATTAGCACAAGTTATGACAATGCGCTGCATACAGCTATAATTTAATGGATCAGATATTAAAAGTTTTGTAATTGCCTGACAAGCAAGACACAAGAATGGTCTTCCACATAGCTGTTGGGAAAGGGAATCTAAGCTGTTCTAAAATTGCACCAGTAAGCTTCTGGAAAGGTCAGAAAAACAAATAGATGTATTCCCACAAAGAGAAAAGAAGTTTGTGTTTATGTATCTGTGTAAAAGACCTGCTTACACTACATTTACAGACTGTACAGTTATCATATTTTAGAGTTCCACCAGCCACCTATGTAACCAGAAGAACTTTTATTCCTTTTTTTCAACACACTGGCCACAGGGTAGCTGCTATACACAGTATTCACCTGCTGTCCAATGCCTTGCTGCTCTCCTGTTCACTAGTTGAGGGCTAAACTAACCACCCAGTCCAGAACTGTAATTAATTTTCTGGCTCAGGCAAACAGGGCCTGACAGGTTTTCATCACCCTTTGTAGGGAAAAAAAAGGACATTTTAGGATCATCTGGAATTTTATTTAACAAACACCCTACCATGTGACGTATTTATGATGCTTTCAATCAACTCCTCCTTCACCTGGCCCAATATTCCTCTGAAGTTTCATCTTTACTAAAAACCTCAAGTTTGTCAAAGGTTTTGGCATATGCTCTGCAGGCATTTCAAAACCAGACACCTGTCACACAGTTGCCAGCAGTTATAGGGGACTGTCCTGAATCATCTGGGTTAACCATTCCAGTCCTGCGCTGAAGCAATGAGTGTTTTCCAACCCTCTTCTGTTATTTTCATTTAATTTCTCACTCATTCAGATTTCCAAAGGAAAATGCAAAGACATCATAAGCAACACACAACTCCGTATCCAGGGTGTACCAGACTTTTACCGATTTGATTAAGTCTCTACTTTTACATCAGTGTTTACACTTGTAAAAGCCTTATGTATATAATGTTTGAAAGAAGCACTTTTAATTATCCTATTTTACTGCACATGCTCGCATCTCCTCGAATAAAAGAGCCTTAACAGGCAGCACATCCCAAGTTTTTAAACTGTTCTCTGAATAAGATACGCTACATGAAAGATAGGCAGCCATCACCAGCCCTGGTTAAGGCAAGTTCATTTGTTCAGCCCCGTCTCTGGGAAGAAACGCCGAAAGCCCTTTACTTGCAAAAAGCTTCCCCGTGCTG